>NW_023179820.1:3288369-3411633 GCF_002007445.2 Ailuropoda melanoleuca
GAGGAGGGAGAGGGGGAGGGAGAGGGAGAAGGAGAAGGAGAAGAAGAAAAACGACACATACATATATAATTGTTGCCTTCAAGATGAGACACATAGAAATAACCGTGGTACAAGGCACTATGTGGTAAGCTACATAAAAGACATACATGCATTTACCATGTGAGCAGAGAAGGGAGATAGCAATGCTTTTTGGAAAAGTCCATAGAACATAAGCCTTTGTGGTAATCTTTAAGGATAAGACAATCTTTATAAACATAAGTTAGTAGTAAAGATGAAATAAGGGTAACAGAAACAGCTTAAACAAGGATATAAAGGCATGAAACATGAGATGGCAAACTGTAATCAATCCATTTCTTCCAAATCAATAACTATATGTGATGATGTTGTCAGGAAAAAAAAAAATCAGAGCCAGATTTTAGAAGGCCTTGAATGCCAGGTTAAGAATTTTATATCCATCCTATAGGTGGTTAGAGTCATTTAAAGTTTTTCAATAAGACTACAGAGATATAAACTAGGCAATCTGAAAAAAAATGCATATGTGAAAAGTTTCCATTTTATCCTAAATAAAAAACAAAATGAAACAAGAAATATGAAAAATTATTTTAACAAATAATTCTGTTATCTTGTGAATTAAATACAGAAAGTCTCCTATGACTGGGGTACAAAGAGGTCTTCTGTAATTAGACTATTTAAATATTCCAGGCCAGAGGAACTGAGAATTTCATGGTCTTTGAGAGAACTGAGTTTAAAGAATTGTGAAAGATGAAATGCGATGGGGTCACTTATTCCAGGGGGTTTGAAATGGAGCCCGGAAGCCATCTAGAAGGTGGGCCTTTATGCACATCCCCACTGGAGGAACCATGAACTTTTGAACTCAGTCAAACCACAGATGCTTCAAGGACAATGCCTGAAAATCCCGCAACTTGCTATAGTAACACTTTTTCATGGTGATAGCCCTAGAAACCAATATGTTTAACCAAGATTCGTTTTTTGCTGCCAACACCAATCAAAATTTCGTGTAAAAAACATATACAAGTGTTTCCTTTTGTCTTTAAAAACCCCAGATGGATGCTTTTGTTTCGTTTCAGTTCTACCTCTTCTCAGTCAAGATGCATTCAAGGGGCGCCTGGGTGGCGCAGTCATTAAGTGTCTGCCTTTGGCTCAGGGTGTGATCCCGGCGTTATGGGATCAAGCCCCACATCAGGCTCCTCCTCTAGGAGCCTGCTGCTTCTTCTCCCCCTCCCCCTGCCTGTGTTCCTGCTCTCACTGGCTGTCTCTACCTCTGTCAATTAAAAAAAAAAAAAAAATCTTTAGAAAAAAAAAAAAGATGGATTCAAGAGCCCTTCTGTCCTGTTAGCTCAATGAGGGAAGGACTCATAATCTCTCTTCAGGGCTTTAGGCTCAACATTTTCCATGGTGTTTGAAATGGAACAATAGATCAATGTGTATTTTATTTACTTATAATTTTTAAAAGATTTATTTATTTATTTAAGAGAAAGAGCATGGGCAGGGGAAGGGACAGATGGAGACGGCGAGAGAGAACCTCAAGCGGATGTCCCACTGAGTGCAAAGCCTGTTGTTCCAGGGCTCGATCTCATGACTCTGAGAGTCCAAATTAAGAGTCAAAAGCTTAGGGGCGCCTGGGTGGCACAGCGGTTAAGCGTCTGCCTTTGGCTCAGGGCGTGATCCCGGCATTCTGGGATCGAGCCCCACATCAGGCTCCTCCGCTAGGAGCCTGCTTCTTCCTCTCCCACTCCCCCTGCTTGTGTTCCCTCTCTCGCTGGCTGTCTCTGTCTCTGTCAAATAAAAAAATAAAATCTTAAAAAAAAAAAAGAGTCGGCAGCTTAACTGACTGAGTCACCTGGGTGTCCCTCGATATGTATTTTAAATGAATTATGAATGCACACATACATTAAATAGAATCACCAGGGTTAGTGGATATTGATTTTGTGTGTCAAAGAGAAAGTCAAGACCTAAAACAAAGCTGATGAGGCCCTGATGTCCGTGCCCTGTGAGTTATGAGGCAATCACAGCTCAGCTGTTTGCAGCGCCTTTGGGCATAGCTGGGATAAGGTGCAAGTTACTCTAAATATGCTCTTGCTGCCTCTGTTATTGCTGCTTGGAAACACTCAGAGTCAGAGAAATTGAGGAACCTGCTTATATTTTCTGAGAGAGAACATGAGATACGACGTACCATATTCAAATCAACAATGTGTGCTTTGAGGTTGGATGATTAAACGGAATAACAGTATCCCTGGCACACACGATTTGAGGTAAGATTATAGAAGCGTGTGAGAAATGGAAAGTATTAAAAATGTGTTAGTTTTTGGTATTTCATCCCTAACCCTTTCTGAAGATGCATTATTATGCCAACAAACTAAGAATAATGATGGCGACATTTACTGAACAAACACAAACAGTATAACTTTCCATTTTAATGCACCATATTTCTCATGTTTATCTGGAATGTGGAAATTTTTTATGTCCAAATTCATAGTGGTTTCTTTCCCACTCCTTTTTGAAATAACAAATACTTTTGGAATCTGCTTAAAGTTTGAAGGTCTAGGAGGTGTTCTGGTAGTGAACAGATGTGACATCATTTTAATCAGCTGTAGATGAGCTGTTTCTGATACTGATTATATTTACAGGGGCTAGTTTTATACCTACACAGATTTCTTATAGCAATTTGCTTCCCGAGAATTAAATTACAGGCTAAAAGTTTAAGGTATATTTCAGTTTTCTTTCATCAGGACGATTCAACTGAGCTTAATTAGGGAGTTACCTAGCATATTTGTACTTGAAATTACTTTCTAAACATATTGACCGTGAAAATCCTATAGTTAAGATTCTTTGGGGAGCTACTTTGTTTAAGTTAAAGTATATACTATGCATACTCAACTATAATATTATCCATTTGTCAATTAACTGTTGGTTATTGTGGCTTTCTCAAATGTTCTCTTGGCTAGTCTGCACATTTCCCTGAATTCTCATTCTGTATATTTCTGGTTAGGGTGGGCAGCAAAGAATATCCTTATGCAATATGTGAGGGGCAGAGATAAAGCAACAACTTCTGTGTAGCTCCCTCATATATTCACTTCCCTGCTGGCTGACCTCGCTGGCCTGAATTAGTGACCAGGCTTGTGACTGACGTCTGGCCCGGAATCCTTTAACATCTTTGTTTCCTTGGCCAGATGTGTACACTTAGCTCCATAACAAAGAGCCTGGACTTCTGTAAGCCCCCTTACCATTAAGATCATACACAATAAGAATTGAGAGGGAAAAGCAACTGTAACTATAATAACAAAATGGTACATAGTATGTTAAATTATGTTAAGTGTTATAGAGAAAATTGAAACATTGGTCAGTGTTATGAGGATAGGAAGTGCTGAAAGGGGGAAGATGCACATTTCAATTTCAAACAAAAAGGTCAGTGTGGCTCCCCTGGAGATGACATTAAAACAAAAACTTGAAAGAAGTGAGAGGATTAACAGTGTCAATGAAGAACAGCCATGCCAAGGCCCTACAGCGAGTTCATGACTGATATGGCTGAGCTATGGCAAGGAAGCCAGAATGGTTGGAATGAAGGGAAAAAGGGAGAAGGTGAGAAAGGAAGTCAGAGATTTAATGAGGAAGCACCAGGAAGAGTATTACTTGAGGACTAGGTATCTTCTACTAGGGATTGGGCTTACAGTGGAGTGAGGTGGGAAACATCTTTGGTAAGAACTGAGGATTGACATGGTCAGACCAAAACATTTTTGGAAATTCATCCCACCTGCTGCAGGAAAAATTGACATTACTGGCTAAAATCAAGTCCTAAAGACCAGTTAGAGGCATATAGTACCCATGTGAACCTTATGATGGTTCCTGATGAGGGAAATAGCAGAGGAGGTGGTGGGAAGAAGAAGTTAGTATATGGATGTACTTTACAGTAGAGCTAACAACATTCACTGATGGATTAGATGTGAAGTTGACTAAGAGAGTCAAGTCATGGATGACCCCATAGCTTTAGCCCTGTGAATCAAGAAGGACTGAGTTGCTATCCCTGGAGATGAGGAAGGCCCTGAGTGTAACCTATTTTGGCAGTAATATCAGGGGTTTATTTTTTGATGGGTTGAATTGAAAATGCTATTAGATATCCAAAGTAAAGTTTCTAATAGGAGTGGAATATAATTTTTCAAAGGGTACTAGTGAGTTTGAATTGCTGCCTGTTGGAGAATCAGAATACAAAGAGGTTCTGAGAACTCTGATAAAAAGCCTTTTAGATTTTGTTTAAGGAAAAGTGTCTATAAGTTGCCTGGTCAAAGCATTCTCTGGCAAATACAGGTAAGTAATACCTGTTATTAATTCATGTTTTTCCATAGAACAATTTGGCAAGTGATGATAACTGATACTATTTATATAAAATAAGCCAAGAAAATTTAGGAAAATCCATATTTTCATAATTAATACTGAACCATTATATGTTGGAAAGCATTATTTAAAGAATTCATAAGCCCTGATGTATCAAAGGTGTTTTCATGATTAAACAAAATTTTCAAGAATGTATCTATTGAGTGTAGAAAAATATCCCTGTGTCTTATAGTAATGTTTTCTTAGTAGACCCATGTAGTATAGGATCAGATTTGGTAATATCTCGCTATCATTTTCCTTTTTCTCTCCTCCTAAATTATACATAATTAATACAGGGAAAAGCTCATCCAGTCATTAAACCAATAATGATTGCTAGGCATTGCTCTAGAGGCTGATGTTGGACAAGGAACAGAGAATAGCCGTGTGACTAGGAGTTTACACACCAATGAGAAGAGATTGATAATAAACACATAAGCTAGTAATAAAATAGACTGTGATATTTGCTGTAAAATAAAATAAAATGGATAACAATGTAGAGATTAATGGAAGAGATATGCCAATTTATGTAGTGAATACCAAGGATATCCTAGTTCTATAAAGACAAAAAAAATTGTCATGAAGGGTAACAAGTAGTCCTCCAGAAGCAATATGGTCATTGCCCAAGTGGGATAAAAGGATGGAAAAAGGCATGGTTCCCTTAGCCAGACTTTTCTGAGTTCTCCTGATAACAACTGTTTATTTTTAGAAGTTGTAGGTTTAGAGAAAGATTGAGCAGATAGTACAGAAAATTTCCACACACTCCCTCTGCACACAGTTTATCTTCCTATTAGCCAATTGTAATATATTAGTGGAATACATTGTTATAATTAATGAACAATATATTATTATTAACTAAAATCCATAGTTTATGCTAAGGTCTGACGTTTGTGTTGTACAGGTCTGTGGGTTTTGACAAATGCATAACACGATATATGTATCATTACATCATCATACAGAATAGTTTCAGCACTCTAAAAATCAACTGTGTTTCACCTGTTGATTCCCAGCCACCTCCAAAAATCCCTGGCAAGCATTGATCTTTTATTATCTCTATCGTTTTGCCTTTTCCAGAATATTATATAGTTGAAATTATAATGCAGCTTTTTATGATTGGCTTCTTTCACTTAGTAATATGCATTTAACATCCCCCATGTCTTTTTGTAAATTGATGTCTCATTTCTTTTTATTGCCAAATATTCCATTGTATGGATGTACCATGATCTGTTTACCAACTTACCTAGAAGGCATCTTGGTTGCTTCTAGTTTGTGACGATGGTGCATAAAGCTGCCATAAAACATTTTTGTGCAGTTCTTTGTGTAATTATATGTTTTCAAATCAGCTGGGTAATGCTATAGGAATAGGATTGCTTGATCATATGGTAACACTATACTTAGACTTCAAAACAGTCTTCCAAAGTGGCTGTATCATTGTACATTCTCACTGGCAATGAATGAAACTTCCTGGTGCTCTATCTACATCCTCACCAGAATGTTTTATTGTCAGGTGTTTTTATTTTTATTTATTTTTTTTATTTTAATGATTTTTTATTATATTATGTTAGTCACCATACAGTCCTAGTTCTTATGTTCCATAGATGAGAGAAATCATATGATAATTGTCTTTCTCTGCTTGACTTATTTCACTTAGCATTATCTCCTCCAGTGCCGTCCATGTTGCAGCAAATGTTGAGAATTCGTTCTTTCTGATAGCTGAGTAATATTCCATTGTATATATGGACCACAGCTTCTTAATCCAGTCATCTGTTGAAGGGCATCTCGGCTCCTTCCATGATTTGGCTATTGTGGACAATGCAGCTATGAACATTGGGGTGCATATGGCCCTTCTCTTTACTACGTCTGTATCTTTGGGGTAAACACCCAGTAGTGCAATGGCTGGGTCATAGGGTAGTTCAATTTTTAACTTTTTAAGGGACCTCCACACTGTTTTCCAGAGTGGCTGTACCAACTTGCATTCCCACCAACAATGTAGGAGGGATCCCCTTTCTCCACATCCTCTCCAACAATTGTTGTTTCTTGCCTTGTCTATCTTTGCCATTCTAACTGGCGTAAGGTGGTATCTCAGTGTGGTTTTGATTTGAATTTCCCTGATGGCTAATGATTTTGAACATTTTTTCATGTGTCTGTTAGCCATTTGTATGTCTTCATTGGAAAAGTGTCTGTTCATATCTTCTGCCCATTTTATGATTTGTTTATTTGTTTCTCGTGTATTGAGTTTGAGAAGTTCTTTGTAGATCTTGGATACCAGTCCTTTATCTGTGGTGTCCTTTGCAAATATATTCTCCCATTCCGTGGGCTGTCTCTTAGTTTTTTTGACTGTTTCCTTGGCTGTGCAGAAGCTCTTTATCCTGATAAAGTCCCATAAGTTCATTTTATCTTTTATTTCTCTTGCCTTTGGAGATGTGTCGTGAAAAAGGTTGCTCTGGCCGATGTCATAGAAGTTGTTGCCTATGTTCTCCTCTAGAATTTTGATGGATTCCTGTCTCACATTGAGGTCTTTCATCCATTTGGAGTTTATTTTTGTGTATGGTGTGAGAGAGTGGTCAAGTTTCATTCTTTTGCATGTAGCTGTCCAATTTTCCCAGCACCATTTATTGAAGAGACTGTCTTTTTTCCACCGGATGTTTTTTCCTGCTTTATCAAAGATTAGTTGCCCAAAGAGCCGAGGGTCCATTTCTGGGTTCTCTATTCTGTTCCATTGGTCGATGTGTCTGTTTTTGTGCCAGTACCATGCTGTCTTTGTGATCACAGCTTTGTAGTACAGCTCGAAATCCGGCATTGTGATGCCCCCAGCTTTGTTTTTCCTTTTCAACAGTTCCTTGGAGATTCGGGGCCTTTTCTGGTTCCATACAAATTTAAGGACTATTTGTTCCAGTTCTTTGAAAAATGTCCTCGGTATTTTGATCGGGATAGCATTGAAAGTGTAGATTGCTCTGGGTAGCATGGACATTTTAACTATGTTAATTCTTCCAATCCATGAGCATGGAATATTTTTCCATCTTTTTATGTCTTCCTCAATGTCTTTCAAGAGTGATTTATAGTTTCTAGAATATAGATCCTTTACGTCTCTGGTTAAGTTAATTCCAAGGTAACGTATGGTTTTTGGTGCTATTATAAATGGGATGGATTCCCTAATTTCTCTTTCTTCAGACTCGTTATTCGTATATAGAAATGCAACTGATTTCTGAGCATTGATTTTGTATCCCACCACATTATTGAATTGCTCTATAACTTCTAATAGTTTGGGGGNATTATTGAATTGCTCTATAACTTCTAATAGTTTGGGGGTGGATTCTTTTGTGTTTTCCATGAAGAGTATCATGTCATCTGCGAAGAGAGACATTTTGATTGTCAGGTGTTTTTAAAATTTTATCGCTTCTCATAGATGTGTAGTGGTGTCTCATTTAGTATTTAATTTGCATTCACTGTTTTAAGGCTCTGAATTCTGTTCCACGAACTATGTGTCTATTCTTGTACCACTATCATCTACAACTTTCTAGTAAAATCATGAAGTCAGATAGTGTGAGTTGCCCCATTTTTCTTTAGTGTTGTTTTGGCTATTCTGGGTCTTTTGTAAAGTTAGGCAGACTTACATGATTTCAATTTATTTTTGAATGGAATTGAAAATGAGACAATCTGAGTAGTAGATGTTTAAAATGGAATTTAAAACACCATTAAATAATTATGAGATATGGTCCTATGTTGATGTAAGTAGTTTTTATTTTTTGTCCAGAGGTGTAGATATTTTACAAACTTTTCCCAAATCCTGTTTCAGAATCATATAGTTAATGCATCAGGAAAATACTAAACATTTCTGTGAAACTACCCAGTTTCTAGTCTTATTGATAGTTATGGAAGACACCTATACAGGATCTAGATCAATTAAATTTTTATTAGTTAATTTTGTTTGTGTTCTATTAGTTTTATTTAAAAATTTCATCAATTTTTTAAATTAAGTGTTGATGGTTATGGAAGGCACCTAATCATGACCTATAATAATTAACAAAAATTAGCTTTATGAATTGTTCTTTCTCCAAAATTTAAAAGTATGATTTTATACACAATTGAGAGTAGTATTTCCCAAAGACAAGGCATTTCTCTGACAACTTAGTCATTTCTAGCCCTTCACTCCTTGAAATTGCAGAGATTTATTTTATTGGTTTTGCACTTTGTCTCTTCCTATTGACTTTGAGCTTGTATTTTCCGCTTCACTAAAAGTATAATAATGATATCTGCCTAATTGAAATGGAAATCTCCTCAGAACTCCCTGTGATTGAATTTATTGTGAATCATAAACAAGGATTCTTTAAGATATACACACTTTGCAAGTTGATTCATAGCTAAATGCTGAGGCTGTTATGAGTTGCTTATTTGTCAAACAAACGCAGTTATATAAAACCTTCCGGGGAAACATCAGTGGTCTCTAAATCAATAATCTCAAAAGGAGAAAAAAATAAGAAAGAAAATTAATAGAGAAAAATATAGAACTTTTTAACCTGTACATTGAATCAAAATAATTATATATCTGGGGAAATAAATAGCAGGTATCTCTCCATTAGCTACAATGTTTCAGGTAAAGTAAATATGCTCTTTATCTTGAATCTTTAACGTCTGGAGAGCAGTTTAGGGTTATCAGACTGACATTTTCTGCTACAGGAATTCCAGGAATATTTGTAACATTGTTGAAGTCCTCTTAGAGATCATCCTTATCATTCTTACAATGTTATTGCTATAAAAGCTAATATGGCTTACATCATAGTTTATAATATAGTATGAGTTTAGGACATGAGAGGATACTTGCAAATATTTTTACATATCTGCCCTTTATACACTTGCTTAAAGACTATTTACTAGAAACTTAATGGTGCATAAAAACCATGCAGTAGGGGCGCCTGTGTGGCACAGCGGTTAAGCGTCTGCCTTCGGCTCAGGGCGTGATCCCGGCGTTATGGGATCGAGCCCCACATCAGGCTCCTCTGCTGTGAGCCTGCTTCTTCCTCTCCCACTCCCCCTGCTTGTGTTCCCTCTCTCGCTGGCTGTCTCTATCTCTGTCGAATAAATAAATAAAATCTTTAAAAAAAATGCAGTAAAGCATGGTTCCCTAACTAAATAATCTATATCTAATTTAGAATCATGAGTGTTTGATAAAATTAGTAAGAGTATGGATAGACACAATTGAGGATAGACACAATTTGGCAAACTAAAAACTTCCAAAATAAAATCAACGTAATCAGATGGTACTAAGAAAACTCTTTGAATGAAGATGCTGTGATTTCAGTATGTTATTCCTGCCTCTTAGTTCTAAAAGAAAAAAAAATTGAGAAAAGCATTATAAAATTTTGAATTAATATTTTTAAACATCAGCTGGGTGAATTTTACCAAAACATTTTTCTACTTACTCATTGTAAAATGGAATGAATAAATAGACCAAAATGTATCAACTAGGATTAGTTTGCCATTTTAATCACCACCACCTTAGTTCATGTTTTTCATATGTATAGTTGTATTGCTTTGAAAGTTTATCATAAAAGAGGCAATCATGAAGTTTTGAATATTCCACTTATTTTTTGTAAATTCACATGCTTTTTTGTCATCACTCATTCTTCAGTCCTTTGATAGTAGTTCTCTGTTTATATGGATTCAGTTCTCACCAGTTTCAAGCAGTTTCTTCAAGGTCACATGATTACTGTATTTCCCATGCTTTTCTGGTTGAGAAAGTTTGTAGTTTCCTTGATGTGTGTGTATGATAATTTGGGTTGCACATATTTTTGTTTTTAATAAACTTGGTTTTTTAGAACAGTTTCAGATTTAGAAAAAGTAAAATACAGAATGGAGTTCCCACGGCATCCCCTGTTATTAACAGCATATTAGCATTGGTGCACTTATTAGAATTAATAAACTAATATCGATACACTAGTATTAGGTAGAGTCCATAGTTGTTTAGATTTCCTTGGTTTTAACCTAATGCCCTGTTCTGTTCCATGATGCTCTCTAGGATACCAGAGGGCATATATTCATCATGTCTCTTAAGCTCCTCTTGGCTGGGACAGTTTCACAGACATTCTTTGTCTTTGATGACGTTGAAGTTTGAGGAGTACTGGTTGGTATTTAGTAGAATGCCTTTCTATTGGAATTGTTTTGATATTTTGCTCATGAAAAGAATGGGTGTATAGGTTTTGGGGAAGAAGACCACAGAGATAAAGTGCTTTTTCATCTTATCTGATCAAGCACACATATTATCAACATGACTTATCACTATTGTTGGGTTATAATATATTAGTAATTTGTTATTTTATTGCTCAAATTGACTCCTGCATTCCTTTGGCATCCCTCCCTTGATGTGTGTGTGCGCGTGTGTGTGTGCTTGTATTTTAGCACCTCCTTACTTTACTCCACTACAAGACGCTCTGGTCTTATCTTGTATATTTCTTCTCCCAATTCTAGAATCAGCCATTTCTCTAAGGAGCCCTGGTTCACTTTATTGGAGAATGATGTCAGAAAACAAGGTCTGAACAATGAATCTGTCATGACTACTAGATGTCATTTTATTTGGTCCTGTCAGCTAACAGTAAAAGGGATTGTATTTTATATACAATAACTCATATATCTGTATTTGTATAAAGCTACATGAGGTCTTATGATGTCTCCACATCTATTCCATTACTACGTGAATTTTTGTAGCCTCTAGTCACTTTGTTATATGTAAATCCCCTCTCCTGGAGTTTGATCTGTCTCCAACCATTTTCTGAATTATTCAATTCTACTGTACATTCACAGCAGTATCAGAATTGTTAAGCATTGCCCCTTGGGCAAAACATTAATGATTACACCACACTGCTTTTGTGCAGGTCTTTTGCCTCTTAAACTTTTAGTTGAAGATACTCTCCTGACATCCAAAGTTTCTTAAACCTGCAACTTTTTTCCCACAGCCTTCAGTGACATGATTGTCACATTTTGGATTTCATCCTCGTTTCTCCAGACCACTTAAATGATTTTTAAAACATTTTCGTACATTAAAGTTCACTCTTTGTGTTTGGCAGTAAAGAACGTGGCCTCAACTCAGAGAGGGGCCTGGCCTTTGTTCAGTCTCCGGGAGGTAACCTCTAAACCTTTGAGATATTCTGAGTGATAGGAATATCTTTGTTATTTATGGTGAACCCCTTTGAGAACAGCTGGTAGTTTGCACTAAGAGATGACAACTCAGGTAGCCCGGCTACACTCGATGTTCTCAGGATGGGAAGTGCCAGAAAGCCCAACCATATGATTTATTGTGGGCTTTGGGTAACACAGTATCAGGTCAGCCTGGATTCTAGGCTCAACCTTGTAGACAATCAATCAACCAATCATGTGTAGGTAATGAAGCCGGTGGACACAGAAGCATGGGTGAGATGCTGAGGGTGGCAATAGTCCATGCTGTTTGTCACCCATCAGTACTGGGAGAGAAACACATTCTGAAGACAATGCAGACTTCATATTTGGAACCCTCCCAGACACTGCCCTATGCATCTCTTCCCTGGGCTGATGTTAATGTATCCTTTCTCTGTAATAAGTGTATTTATAAATATAATAAGTTTCAGTGAGGTACATGCAACTTCCTATCAATTTTTGAAACTGAAAGTAATTTTGGAAACCCCAAATGTAGTTGGTGTCAGAAACAAGAGTGGTCTTATGTGAAAACTGTGCCCTCAAACTTGCTATGTGGACCCTAACTTCTTGCAGTTGAGGCTAAAAGTCTTTGGTAGACTTGGTAACCCAGAAGGCTGTAGTCTTGACATCACAATTTTTCCAACTGGGGGAAATGCTCTACAGTTCTATGAATTTTGGTCAATGCATAGAATCATATATCCATCATTACTGTATCAAAAAGAGTAGTTTTGCTGCCCTAAAATATCCCTTGTGCTTCACCTATAGTAACTTGCCACCCTCAGCAAATACCTGGGAATCTCTGATCTTATTACTATTTCTATAGAGTTGTCTTTTTCAGAATGTCATGTTATTAGTTTTTACAGTGTGTACCTTTTGCAGACTGGCTTCTTTCACTTAGTGATATGCATTTAAGATTCTTCCATGTCTTTTCATGACTTGATAATTTTTAAATTACTGAATAATATTGCATTGTATTGACATACCACATTTGTTTATCCAGTCATGTATCAAAAGATATGTTGCTTCCTGTTTCTGGCAATTATGAATTTTAAAAAAAGGCCGGTTTCTGGCAAATATGCCATAAATATTTGTGTGCAATTTTTTGCATAAACATAATTTTTAACTCAAGTCGGTTAATTGCTTGATCAGATGGTAAGACTAAGTAAGGAATTGTCAAACTGTCTGGTCAGTTTTCTTTCTTTCTTTCTTTCTTTCTTTCTTTCTTTCTTTCTTTCTTCTTTCTTTTTCTTTCTTCTTTTTTTATTTTTTTATGTTGGGCATTCTAATATATGATGTGTGTGATAATATCTGAGTTTGTTTTAATTTGTAATTGCCAAATGAAAAATTATGTTTAGAATATTTGCATATACTTATTTCTCTTCTCTACATCTCTTTTGGTGAGGTGCTTATTAAATCTATTGTCCATGTTTTAATTGAATTGTTAGTTTCTTATTGTTGAATTTAAAGAGTTTTTAATGTTTTGGATACAAGTATTTATAAGATGTGTGTTGGCATTTTTTTCATGTGGTTTGTATTTTCTTCCATGTGGTTTATATTTTCGTTACTTTGTGTATTTTACATATAAGAATTTTTTAATAAAGTTCAGCTTACCACTTTCTTCTTTCATGTATCTTGCTCTTTTTTTTTTTAAAGATTTTATTTATTTATTTGACAGAGAGAGAGAGAGCAAGCACAAAGAGGGGGAGGAGCAGACTCTCCACTGAGCAGGGAGCCAGACATGGGCTCAATCCTAGGACCCTGGTATCATGACATGAGCCAAAGGCAGATGCTTAACCAACTGAGTCATCCAGGTGCCCCTGTATCTTGCTCTTCATATTGTTTATAAACACTCTTTCCAAAATTTGAGTTCAACTAGATTTTCTCTTCTGTTTTCTTCTATAAGTTTTATAGATTTGTATTTTATATTTAAGTCTATAATCCATTTTGAGTTAATTTTTATGAATAGTATAAAGTGTGTATACATTCATGTTTTTACATATGATGTCCAGTTGTTCCAGCATCATTTATTGAAAAGATTATCTTTCCCCATTGAATTATGTTTCCTGATTTGTCAAAAATCTGTTGATTATATTGTATGGATACATTTCTGGGATGCCTGTTCTATCGCATTGATCCACATGTCTATTTTTTCACAGTACCACCCCTTCTTGATTACTATAGCACTACAGTAAGTTTTAAAGTCTGGTAGTTTGAGGGGCGCCTGGGTGGCACAGCGGTTAAGCATTTGCCTTCGGCTCAGGGCGTGATCCCGGCGTTGTGGGATTGAGCCCCACATCAGGCTCCTCTGCTATGAGCCTGCTTCTTCCTCTCCCACTCCCCCTGCTTGTGTTCCCACTCTCGCTGGCTGTCTCTATCTCTGTCAAATAAATAAATAAAATCTTAAAAAAAAAAAAAAAATCTGGTAGTTTGAGTTCTCCAACTTTGTTCTTCTTTGCGTTGTGCTGGCTATTTTGATTCTTTGCATTTCCAAACATTCTTAGAATCTGCTTATCGATATCACACAATTGCTTGCTGGGACATTTTATTGGAATTGCATTGAATCTACAGATCATGTTGGGAAGAATTAACATCTTAATGGTACTGTGTCTTCTTTTCTGTGAGCATGGACCATCTCACCATCAATTCAGATTTTTTCAAATAAATTTATTTCCTCAGATTTCTGTAGTTTTCCTTATTTAGATCTTATGTTTATTTTGTTAAGTTTATAACTTAAGTATTTCACTTTTTTCATTGCTGATTTAAATGATATTTTGTTTATAATGGCAAACTACAAGTGTCCATTACTGGTATATTATAAAACAATTAACTTTTGCATATTAACCTTATATCTCATGAACTTAAGTGTAACTGTTTATTAGTTTCAGGAATTTGTTTTGTCATATGATTGGGACTGCCTACATAGGCAATTATGTTAAATATAAGCAGACATTATCATTTCTTGTTTCCCAATCTGTATCAATTTTTATTTACTTATTCCTATCTTATTGCATAAATAGGACTTTCACTGCAGTGTTGAACAGGAATGGTGAGAGAAAACATTTTGCTTTGTTCCTGATCTTAGGGGAAAACATTTAGTTTTTCACCATTAAGTATGATGTTAGCTGTAGGTTTTTCATAGACTTTTTAAACCAGGTAAAGGAAGTTCTCTTTAACTTTTAATTTGCTGAGGATTTTTATCGTGAATGGGTGCTGTATTTTGTCCACTGCTATTTCTAAAGTTTTTATTTATTTATTTGAGCGAGAGAGAGAGAGCATGAGCAGAGGGAGAGACAAAGGGAGGAGGAGAAAGAGAATCTCAAGCAGACTCCCTGCTCAGTGCAGAGGCCAATGCTGAGCTCAATCCCATGACCGTGAGATCATGACTTGAGCTGAAACCACTAACTGACTGAGTCACCAAGGCACCCCATCCACTGTTATTTCTGAATCTATTACTAGGACCCTATGGTTGTTCTTTAGTGTGTTGCTATGATGGAATTATATTAATTTGTTTTTGAAAGTTGAAGGAGCATTCATACCTGGAAAAAATCCCATTTGGTTATGTAGGTTATGTTTTTTTAATTCTTTAAATGAATTGTTGAATTTGATCTGCTAATATTTTCCTGAGTCCACATGCCCTTTTAATGAGAATTTTGTAATTCCTTATCAATTGCCTTTGTGTACTATTTTTTTTCTATGTACATGTATGATGCCAGTTTGATTTTGTAGAATCCTCCTTTGTTCTTAAATAGCTTAACTAGTATCTCATATATTTATATATAAATACATATATTTATGTACACACACATACACATCAAGGATATTATTTGAAAGTTCTATAGATATATCACAGTAACATTTTCTTGCATTATATATTTTAATACTTCTCTTCAAGTTAGAAGTACTGTATTTTAATCAAAATAATTATTCTTCAAAGTCTTTTTCTACTTTCACTTATCTAATTGCTATAAAGCAATTTTTCACTTGCATTTACTCTCAGTTTTGCAAGTCTTTCCTTTATATTAGATACGAAATTTTTTTATTGGTTTATTATGGTTCTCATTTTTAATAGTGTTATTTGCTTTGAAATGTTATTTTGAACCTCAATGTATTCCTTAAGATTGGCAAATTCTGTTTTCATTTCATTCTATTTTTTATTTTCTCACTTTTAAACTCTTACTATATTGAATTAAAGTGCTTACTAACTTGATATTGAATAAAATAGCTATGATAGCACAAAACAAGGGTGAGAAATTTCTCAGTATCTTGAATTATATTATGTTCATTTGTCTCATTAGTAGCATGGTTCTTATACTCTGTTGGTTTTCTACTTCCATATTATGTTTGCATAATTGCCAGGTTCTTTAACTCACCTTTGTGCCCTTGTGTTCAATACTTTCTTTTGTTCTGATACAGTATGACAGATTTCTCAGTTCTTTTCCTACTTTATGCATGACTTCCTTTCCCTCTGACTGTCTGACTTGTACCTGAAAGCCTGTGCTCTGCTCTTTTCTGTCTACTAATTTTTACATATCTTGAAAGAATGATTAGGGTGGGGGCAATAGCATCTACAGAATGGGGGGATCCAAGTGGAAGTGGCCACATTAAAGCATATTGTCTTTGCTAGAATGCAGATCGCTGCTTTCCTTCTGGTATTATATTTTTAAAGGGCTCCCCACTAATATTTTTTCAACCTATTTGGGGGGCTATGTCTGTTTCAATGTGACAAATCTCTTGAGTTTTTATTTTCTTTGTTTGCTTACTGTCAGTGTGTGTTATAGAACCTTCAGCTCTCTAGTCATACTTGGCATTTTTTATCCCCAATTCATCCATTTCTCTCCACCAGTAACTCCCTTTACACATCCATAAAAAATTAGAAAATATAATGGTAGCCACAATTTTGTTTTCTTGAGATTTGGAGTATTAGGGGGAGTTCCCTGCATTGCTACCATACACCTGCATCTCTTCAAAAGTGGAGGAAGTGTTAAGATCTGAGCTGAGCTGGGTGTCTGCTTAGTCCCCCAATTTCTTTTTTCTTTTTTCTTCTTTTATTAATTTCTAATGTTAATTGCATTATGTTAATTCTGGTATCTGGGTTGGGCTGGGGGGATTATTGCTGTTTTTTATAAATTTTTGTTAATTTCATAACTGATAAGAATTTGCAATACAATTTTAACCCATTATTTTAATAAGGAACCACCAGTTTAATTTTCAAGCTATACTATTAGGCTCTGTCCCATTACTCAGCTGAACAGAGCTCTAATTGAAGTCATCAATGATTTCTTCCTTATCAAATCCGATCACCTGTTTTCAGAGCTAATTTTATCCCACCCTGTTCAAGCTTTTAATGTAATTTATTTTTCTCTCCCAAAATTCTCTTTTCCTTTCTCATCAATTAACTCATTCTCTCCTTACCATGTTCTAATCTACTTAACTCTTCTTCCAGTTATATTAGCATGTGTTTCTTCTTCTGACTTCTATTGAAACATTGGTTTTCCTCTTATCTTGGTTCTTCCCCTCCCTACATAATCACTTCCACGCTTACTGTCTCAAACATGTGTCAGGTTAAAGTCTCTTTCTCAAAATCTAAGCCTACTGGATGATACCATATTGGAACTTCCCAATGAATGATACCATATAGGAACTTATCATTGTTGTATTTTTTCCCCTATTATTGTTCTTCCCCTGTTTTGTTTGGTTTTGGTTTTGGTTTGTTTCGTTTGTTTGTTCTTTGGTCTTCATGAATGAAACTACTCCACCAGTCTGAAAGGTAAACTCATTCCCTCTCACCTTTGTGTGCAACAGTGCCAGTCACAGACTGCAAACAGTACCTAGTCCAAAGGACTGGCTTGGGTCACTTTTCTTAGCAAGGACCAAGATGCCTATAGTCTAGTTGTTGCCTGTCTCCACATACAAAACAATGCCAAAGTGCTTTAACCATGAGATTGATTACATATCTGTGGTCATTTGCCTCCTTTCTGCCTCTGTCCAAGTTTATAAACTCTTCATTTTATACCTAACTTGTCTTCCTGCTTCCAGAATCATCACCATCTGATCCATCTTCTACATTGTTTGAGTGATATTTTTAACACATACTCCTAAGCATGATATTTTCTTGCATAAACACTTAATGAACTTCCTACAATTGTAACCTGAGTCCAGACTCTATCAAAGTCTTTAAAACCTCTTGTTCTCCCCACTAATCCTTTATACTTCTTTGCCTGCTACTGGCCTTCAACAACATTCAGCAGCAAATTCAAAAAATTATTTCATGCAACTTTTGTTATGCTCATTGGGACTCCAAATATCTGCTGTGTTCTTTCTACTCCTCTGTGTCCACCTGGATTGTTTTTTATATTGCCAGTCTCATTGGGCATGTCATCTCTATGATGGCTTTTCTGACTCCATGCCTGTTACCCACTTTCTCCTTTGCCTTCCTCCAAGTATGGCATTTATATTATGGACCTTCAAGAACTGTAAACCCCTTTAGAAAAAGAACAGATGTGCTTGTTTATTTATATTTTTTCTTTCTAGTATTTAGATGAATGCCAGTCATACAGTAAGACAGAATAGAATGATAGTAATGAATGAAGTATATGTTCTAAGCTCTGAAGAAACATTCTTTTTTTAAAGGGTAACAATTTCAGTTTCTCAAAAAAACTAAAATTGCACACACCTAGATTTGTAATATTATCTAAATACAAAGCCCCTCATATTTTGAATTGGTTTTGAAAAAGAGAAAAATAACTAACCTAGTCAAGTAACAAAAAATATTTCCATAGGTCTAAATGGTATGCCATTGAATTATTGATTTAATTGGCTTAAACATATTAGACAATCAGTGATGTACACTATTTATTTCCCCATAACTGAAGACATATTTTCTATAATGGGGAACTCTACACATTATACTGCTCTTTTTGAGAGCAAAGAAAATCCTTGGTTTTTCCTTCATAAACCAAACACTTTGCCTTTGTACCCAGTAGATCCTCACTGAATTAAGCTGTTCATTTTAAGACAACACAACTGTCTGGGGACTCATAGGTTTAGAAACATTGAAGATTTTAAGTGATAAGTTTTGTAGAGTTATAAAATGTTGTTTAAGGTCTTCTGGATAGTAAAGTGTAGGATTAACAGAATGATTTCAAGTTATACAATGAAATGAAGCTATTTTTGTCATTTCAGAAGTTAATGTACTTAACACTTTAGTCTTGCGCCAAAGGGGAAAATTTATCTTTTAATTACCACCCAAATATCACATGTTATAGGTTGCTAACATCAATTTACAGTGTCTCTTCGTCTCTTCTTTTAAAATTAAGAATGGCAATTTTACTCTTTTCTTGTCAAAGGAGCAGGGCTGTGTCCTGAGGTTCTATCTATTTGATAGAAAATATAACATATAGTTCAAGAATGTGACGAACTGAAAAATAAGAGTTTGATTCTGGTGCTGGTCTAAATTTTGCTTTGGAAGATTTTTTTTTTTTTTTTAGAGGAGCAAAATGGTAAAGCTCAACCTTTGGACTTATGATCATTAGAATATAATAAGCTTAGCTAGATGATTCCTATATAAATACCTCAGTCTTTTGTTCTATGGGATATGGAAAATAAAGTGACATAAAACCTACTCAAGTGCTGTTATGTTTATGGGATCCAGGTAAACCTGTGTCTTCAATAGGTAATACATCAAGTTTACTGAATCTTTCAGCATTGTCTCCTGAGTTATCATTGAATAGCATGTACAAATCTCCAATTCATGAATGCTTCAGTGCCATGATTCTTCTGTAGAGCGGTAAAACATAACCACCTCAGAAAGTGCAGGTGTGCAGTCAGTGGCTAGAGTTGATGTGTGTCCTCTTGCTTTTGCCTCAGTTACGGTGAGATATTGTTGTGCACCATTAAAGAGTTTCCATTCATCATTGCATCCCTGACATGTTCTTTAATGATACCTCTGAAGTTCTTTAATATTTATTTATTTATTTGGACTTAGAGAAATATGAAACTAGAATGTAAACTGTATCTGACAGGAAACTTTGTCTGTTTTGTTCTTTGCTGTATTCTTAGTAACTCTAGTAGCAGAATGATGAGTAGTCATTGAATGAATATTGACTGAAAGGAGAAGCGAAATAGGTTTATCGTGCTTACAGTCAAGATTGAAGCCAGAAAAAGCCTGGTGGAATTGGTTGAGCATTCACCTTCCCATGGGATACCTAGTCTTCTTTCTTTTTATAGCAAGGGAATGCATGGTATATACATCTGGTGAGTTTGGGGTTCCTCAAAATGTACTCACAAATTTAGATGACCCTCAACATTAATCCTGTGGAGTGGGTATATGTGCAGGTGGTGTGATTAAGATCCCTTCAAACTTGCAGCATTTTTTAGTTCTTTCATTGAGAGCAGAGCCCTCAGTGCTTGGTGTACATTTTGACCTCTCAGAGAGGGCAGCTTTCCACGTCATATGAGGCTGAGGACTTTTTCTGACACATTCCCTCAGCCTCATGTGCCTCCAATGTCTCCTGTGCCAAGGTTTCTTCAAATCCTGTTTATTTTAGACATCTGGAATTACTCTAATAAACAAGCCATCTAATGTGCTTTGTGAGTTATTACATTATTTCTCCTTATTAGTCTCAACTTTTTAAAAAGTACCCTAACTCAGATTTCAGAATGTCATTTTGAATGCCAACTGGTTCCTTAGAGAGGATTTTTTTTCTTCTTTGTAATCAAAAGAATTGTAGGGTAACTTATACCAATGTTCACTGCTGTGTTTTCTATAAAATGTTGGGCCACTGCAGGAAGACACCATTGTTTGGATTACAGAGGCTATAGAAAGTTACTGGCTATCTGTGCAATCTTTATTTTCTAGAAACTTTGGGGTTGTAGTTTTCAGAAATATGTAAAGTTCTTTCAAGTTTTTATATCCCATGTCCCTAAATATAACCATGTTAGCACATATATTACTCTGTTGCCTTTATTTGTTTACATGTTTATCTGTTCTTTTTGTTCTCCTTGAGAATAGGGTCTAGGGAGTTACTCATTCATTCTCTCATTTATTCATTTCTGCATGTGTGCACTTCATTCAAGTAATAACTAATGAGCATTTGCAATGTATTCCTCCAAATCCTGAGGTTTCGGCAGAGAACAAAAGGGCCAAGTATCTTTCCTCAGGTGTCTTACATACTAGAGATAGAGACGGACATACATATAAATATATAATAAAATGCCAGGGCTATGGAGGAAAAGCAGAGTACAGGATAGCGTATGAATGGTATTATTTTTAAAAGTGTAGTCAGGGAAAAACTCTGAGGCATGTGATTTGAGCAGAGACCTGAATCAAGCAGGGAGCAAGCCATGTCAGTATTTGGGAGAAAACTTTACCAGGTACAAGGAAAAGCTTGTATATGTTTCATGCAGTAGAAAGGTGGCCTTGTGGTTTGAGGATCAAGGATATAATGAGTGGAAAACGAAGTAGTGGAAATGACATTGGAGAAGATGCAGGGCCAGATTGGAGAGGCCTTCTAGACTGTGCTAAGGATTTGGATTTCTATTGTGTGTGATGGAGAGTCAACACAAGTTTTGGACAAGATGTAACAGGATAGAAGGGCTGTTTTTGTTTTGTTTTGGTTTGGTTAATTACTCTGTTTGTTGTGTGGAGAATAGACTAAAAATGGAAGAATGAAATCAGAGAGACCAGTTGGGAGAATAATAGAATAATCCAAGTGATAGTTGCTTTTGTGCTAGATCAGGGTGTTAGGAATAAAGTTAAATAGAAGGTATAGTTAGGATACATTTTGGAGATAGAGAAGATAAGACTTGTTGATAGACTGGATCTAAAAAGTGAGAGAAAGGGAGGCATTAAGATGACCCCTAATGTTTTGGACATTATATATAGAAAGACATTTATTGAAGTGGAGAAAGGTTCATGGTAGAAAGCAGAATGGGGGAAGTTTTGTGTTGTTTTGAATGCTCGGTTTGAAATGCTTATTACATGTGCAATTGAAATAGCTGGTTAACCTGAGTCTGGAGTCCATGACAGGAATTGATCCTAGACATACAAATGTGGGAGATGGCAGTAGACAGCATCTAAAACTGTGGACATGGTTGATAACATCCAGGAAGTAGTGCTGACAGGAGAGGAGAAGAGGCAAGGAAAGAGTGAAGTTGAGTGGTTACCAGGTTAGGAAAGCAGAAGGAAGATTCTAGGCTGATATAACATATCACAGTTTTGTAGTTACACGTAGTTGAGGACAGTACCCATTTAAAGACAGGACAGATCAGTTTGAGTAAACTATAGAACAGAGTGTGTGATATGAAATGAGCAGAAGGAAGGAAGAAAGCAGGTGCTAAATTGAGATGAGGCTGTCTAGCTATGTTAGTCATGCTAGTGACTGACTGAAGAATTTTTCACTGGCAATTACTAACATATTCAATTGTTTCTTTAAAATCCATCTAAATTGAATTGTGAAGACTAGTTTAGAGAGGTAACGAGAAGAGGCAGACCGAGCATTCAAGACGTGCAGGTGAGAGGTGGTTGATCTTGGGCCTAGATGGCGATTGTGGAAAGAGAAGTGAAGGTATTTGAAAGAAAATCAGAAGACTCGGGTCAGGTTGCTAGTTCGAGTGCTTGGAAGAAGTGTTAATATCTGTTGAGACAGAAATGATTTGTACGTGAAAGAGGCATCACAAGTTTGATGTGCTTCTTGTCAGATGGGTGTTTTGGTATTTGGGAACAAAACTAGTGATTTTTAATCATCTATAACATACAGGTGGCAATTAAAGCCAAAAGAGTAAATGAGCTTTCTCTCTGAGTGGATAGAATTAGGGGAAGCAAGAAGCACTGGATAAAAAGCCATGTCCAACAGTATTTGAGACAGAGAACAAAAGAGAAGGAAAAGGAGCAGACAGAGATCTGAGATAAAACCCACTGAATTCTGACCACAGAACTAAAAAACAAACAAAAAAACAATGAACAGTAGCCCCATTTTCAGGGGCTCAGTATCCCCGAGGTCCCAAAATTGTTCTCATAGCAATTTGCTCCTTAGAATATCTTATGTATGAGAGTCTATTGTGCAGCTTGAAGAATCGATTGTGGAGTTGAGACATGCAGAATGTTGGGTCAGTGTATTAATTTGTTAGAGCTATGGTAACAAAGTACCACAGACTGAGTGGCTTAAACCGGAAAAAAATGTATTTTCTCATAGTTCTGGAGGCTAGAAGTCCGAGAGCAAGGTGTGAGTAGTGTCGGTTTCTTCTGAGGCTTCTTTCCTTGTCTTGTAGATGAACTTCTTATATTCTCGCAGTGTCTTGCCCCTGTCCTATCTGTCTTAATCTCCTCTTTTTATAAAGATGCTAGTCATATTAGATTAGGGCCCACACTCATAACCCCTTTTTAACTTAGTTACTTATTTAAAGACCCAGTCCCCAAATATATTCACATTCTGAGTGATTTCAACATGGGGGGGGGGTTAAGATTTCAACACAGGAATTTTGGGGAAACATAACTTACCCCATCACAGTCAGATTACATAAAATCCAACATTTATAAGAATCATGACTTGAAAGGGAAAAAAAAAAAACTTAAAACTTCTCCAGAAGTCATTTTATATGTAGCATTGTAAAACTTTACTATTCCTAGAGAAAAATAATTTATGCTACTATGTTACTGGAGGGAATTTTTAATCAAGAAAAAAAATTATGACATAATTAATGATACCTTAATTTAAGATCTATTATTAGGAAGTGTGGAAGAATGGATCAAGTTGTGGGAATAGGTGCCCATGGCACCCTCTCTTCTACCCCCAAATCTATAAAATAATGAAAGAAAAATAATGAGATAAACCTTTAGCATAAAAAAGCTAAGAACAAGTGAAAAAGGTGAAAATGTCAGGTCAGTAAATTAGATTAGATAATTACACTTGTAATAACACATTAATGATTGCACTGGTGCAGAGTTCATGTAGTACTAACACAGATTCAATAGATACAAGAAGCAGATAGAGCTCGGGAGCCACTGAACAACTTCAAAGAGCAGTGTTTAAGACAGGTAGTATGTTTAGCAACTGCAAAAGAGAAGAGCCAATCGGATGTTTGTCAATATAATAGGTATGTTTTGAGGAATGGACTCTGTGCTTATGGAGATTACGTAGTCCAAAATCTGCAGTTCAAGTGTGAAGGCTGTTAGGCTGGAGACCCAGGAAAGAGCCTAAGCTGCAGTTCTGTTCCAAAGGCCATCTGCTGGCAGAATTCCTTCTTGCTCAGGGAGGTCATTCTTCAGTTCTAGTCATGCCTTCTTATCGGATAAGGCACACCTACATTACACAGGACAATCTGCTTGCTCAAAGTCCACCAATTTAAATGTTAATTTATCCAAAACACTTTCACAGAAACTGAAGAATAATGTTTAACCACATATCTGAGCAGCATGGCCCAGTTGACACACCAAATTAACCATCACAGCAATGTGCTTCTCCTCTACCTTTGCTTACTAGCAGCACAGCATAAATCAGGGAGGAGGACAGTGGGGTTGATACACAGGTGACTGGTCAGGTGGCCACTGTCCTGCCAAGAGCCCCCCTTTCCCTGAGCTGTACAGTGGCCACTGCATCCCTCCTTCCACCAGTATGTCATATCCCTTCTCTCAGTAGCCAGGTGCTGAAGAGATGAAATCAGTCAGATAAATAAAATATTTTTGTAAAAATCATTTTGTACAGATCATATGCTCACAGATGTACTGGATTCTGAGAAAGAAACAATTTAAGACTGCATCTGCTTCCAAGGTATTTTGAAATGTTAAAGAAAAAGCAAAGGCAATAAAATCAAACCTAGGAATAAAGTGCATTTTTAAAGGCTACAATTTAAATATTAAATAATAACACATTTTTTATTATAATTCAGCTCATGGTAAAAGAATGAAATACCAATAATGTTAACATTGGTAGGCAGTTGAGTTGTGGAAATGATTTGTGCTTTTTACCTCCATTTCAAGCACTCATACAAGATTCTCACACCCCTGCTCATTCAAAAAAACCCATATACATTTTTTTATTGTTTATGTACTATACTAGAATACTGTATGTCTATATAGTGTTTACAGTTTATCTCAAAAGATTTTTTTCATTTGGGGTGCCTGAGTGGCTCAGTCAGTTGAGCATCTTACTCTTGATTTTGGCTCATGATTTCACGGTTGTGGGATTGAGTGCTGGATTGGGTTCCTAGTTCAACATGGAGTCTGCTTGAGACTCTCT
The DNA here is from genome assembly GCF_002007445.2 of Ailuropoda melanoleuca. Lineage (NCBI taxonomy): Eukaryota > Metazoa > Chordata > Mammalia > Carnivora > Ursidae > Ailuropoda > Ailuropoda melanoleuca. Next base: position 3,313,158 of record NW_023179820.1, read on the forward strand.
CTCTCTCTCCCTCTCCTTTTGTCCCTCTCCCATTCATTCTCTCTCTCTCTCTCTTTCTCTCTCTCAAATAAATATATAGGGGAGCCTGGGTGCTCAGTTGGTTAAACATCTGCCTTTGGCTCAGGTCATGATCCTGGGGTCCTGGGATGGAGCCTGCATTGGTCTCCCTGCTCAGTGGGGAGCCTGCTTCTCCCTCTCCCTCTGCTGTTCCCCCTGATTGTACTTTCTCTCTCTCTGTCAAATAAACAAATAAAATCTTTTAAAAAATAAAATAAAATCTTTTTTAAAAAGATATTTTGCATTTAACAAAATAGGTGAATAATTTCTTTGAAATAAAAATTCTTCTCTAAACCAGTGTGTCACTGACAGTATTTACAGTTTTAACTGAGAAGTGGTTTCCCAGCTGCCACTGTAGATCCATTGACCTGAGTCACCTGCATTATCAAATCATAGATTCTTCTTTTTTGTGATAGGTTAAAGGGAGGAAACATTACTGCCAGTGAGTATATTGATGCAAATAACTTTGCAGAAGGTTAATTATTCTCATTCTGTGGAGGTTCTTTAATTGCCACAGTCTTTGCATGGCTATTCAAATGGAAATTTAAAGAAAATTTAGAAACTGCAAGAATCCCCATATACCCTTCATAGAAAATAAAGCACTAACGACGTTAATATCTTTAGACAAATGTTCCCCCGTTGAGTCAAATCCATTCTACAGATTTCAATTCCTGATTGTTAATAAAGAAATTCTCAATCTACAAATTGCATCTAATGCATGTAGATATTATGATGGCATTTGAACATGTGCATATCTCATTAATAGGATCTGAAATAGGGAAATTTTGTTAAGGTGTTTAAGAAGACTTTAAGATATGAAGTTATGTAGGATTTAGTTTGTTCTCCTCCAGACCCAAACACAGCACCATTTTTTTGCATCTTAATTAAAGGAGAAAACACTAGTAGTGGAAAGAATGGGTTACAGGTGGCCATTAAAACAAACTTCATGTCATATTTGAGGAAATACACAATCCTTCATTTAAATAGTGAGTACAAGAAGTACTGCCTGAACACATGCCCCACATATCCCGTAATCCATCTTGGGATTATTGTTCATCAGCTTGACTCTGGGTTCCTCAAGAGCAGAGTCCACTGTCATTCCTGCCTAATTATTAGTGCTTGGCATAGCTCAGAACACATGGTAACACCCAGGGCATTTTTATGGCTTTCTGTTTCATGGATGCAAATATTTTATTAATTAACTCAGAAATTGAAAGGGAAACTTTTGAACAATTCATTATTGAGCATAGGAGTAGTGCAGTAGCAGGAGCACAGAGCTCTGGGGGCGGGGGAGTTGGTTGGTATACCTGGCTTTTTTGACAACAACCATTCAACCAATAGACAGGTGTCTGTTATGTGAGGACCCTCTGCTAGACAAAGAGAAAGTGAATGTAAGTAAAATACTGCTTTTGTTGTCAAAACAGGGTAATGGAGTAGGGTTGGGGAGGAAGAAGACAGATCCTTTATGTCATTATCCTGTTCAAAAGCTAAAACTTTCCTAGCAAGGATCCCCTACTCACTGGCCAGCTTCAATGGTGCTCATGAATTTCACTCCCTTAATTACAGGTGCTCCTGACACATTGGCCAGTTTTTCCATTCCTTTACATCTCAACGTCTACCCACATGTTCCTTCTGCCTCAGATATTTTTCACACCAACCTCTAATCCTTCCTTAGGAGCACACTCCTTTTAGCTTCTTTCCAATGGTTAGCTTCTTTCTTCAGGTCTCATTAAAAAAGTTATTTCCTCTAGAAAGGAGATCATAATTCTAATTAGGAATTAGAAGTGAAATAGTATATGCCCTGTTACTCCTAACGCTTCCTATCGGGTTCATTCCTCCTTTTCATTACCTCCTGTGTTTTGTTTTTTTTTTCCCAGAGCAATCTGACAATCTTAATTATTCAGGTAAAAGAAAACTATTATATGTTTATTAAATTATAAGTTCTAAGAAATCAGAGATCAACTTACTCTTCTCACATTTCTGCTATACTTAGCATATGATAAATGTATAGGTATGTGTCTCTATACCTGAGAGAACAGAGCATGATTAGGGCATGTATTCGTGTAAGAAGGGACATGCATACAGAGGTGCAGAGGAAAGGCATTTTCATCAGATTAGGGTATCAGCAAAGGCTCTCCAAGAGGACAGGAGGTTTGGGTTGGGGAGTAAATAAGTTTTGCATGGTGAGACAGTAGTTAACAGTTCTGTCTCCAGAATCATGCTGCCTGGGTTTGTGACTTTACTATGTAATATTTGCAAGTAATCATTCTAAGCTTTAGTTTCTTTATCTGTGAAATGGAGATAATAAATACACCTCATACATTGAGTTGTTATACATCATATGATATGCAAATGCAAATATCAAACTTACCTAAATTATGGTATAACAGCTAAATAATGGAAGAAGGTGGTTCAGGCAAAGGAATCAGTATGAACAATGAAAGGTTGAAACCCAATAATTTATAAATCGCATGACTTTTTCACTAGCTCTAAATGCAATAATTCAGTGAAAAAAGGAAGCATAGAACTAGTAGGAAATTATTTTTGAATAACTGAACAATATGAATTATTTTTACTTTGGTTTTTGATGTTTCACTTTGCATGCAATCACATTTAGCAATGATTTTATAGGGGTTGAATAATCAATAATTCTTAGGTTGTATAAAAATATAAAAGTTTGCATAATTACAGGGTTATGTGGCCAATAAAGAGGAAGCAAATTTGTGAATTAGGTTTCAAGAACTGTTTGAAAGGACATGCTGAGAAGACATGTATTGAAGTCTCTTAGGTGTATAATATTCTTTTTAAAATGATTAAATGATTAAAATGATTTTGACTGCTCACATGAAGTGTTCTGGATCAAAGACAGATTTCTTATTATTTCAGAGTAAATGATTATTTGTTGACCCCTCTCCTCCTGCTTTAATCTTCATCCATATCATGAGAGCCCAGGGTAATTTTCCTGCATGAAAAGGAAAACTCCATAGGAAAGGGGTGAGGAAAATGATTTTTCTCTGCTTATAAGGGGGAATGAGGCAGCCTCTGCTCCCTTGGTAAGTCTCCTCCTGGGAAATATAATGGTCCTAAATTTTAACTCCAACCCTTAGGAATGTAAATGAAATCTCCCCAGGAGCCATGTAGCCATTAAGTATCTGGACTTTTACAACTTCCAGAGGTTTCCAAATCCCCAGGCTATATCATTTGTTTGAAATGTAAATCCCTAGGAAGAAACCTTCTCCAGTCTGTCTGGTACTTTGGGGTATAACTGGGAGCTAGTCTGGGCTGTGACCATTTGTCCGTCCCAGGGTGATGAGAGAAGTTTCATTACCCTTTTGGATCAGAGAAATAAGCTTGACAAATGACTTCACATCTAATCCTCATGTTATGTGAAGAGTGAAATGTTTTTAGGGGAAGTGAAGGGAAACATTTCCTATTTTATGTTGTAGTCATTTCCAGGTCCCAGAAGGCTAAGGTTTTGCAGGAGCTCTGAGATTCCAGGGAAGATTTGTTTTCCACAAAGCCTTTATTCTTTTTCTTTTGTTTTGTTTGTTTTTGTTTTTTATTGAAGTATAATTAACATAGAATGATTCAGCAATTCTATACATTTCTCAGTGCTCATTAAGATAAGTGTACTCTTACCTACTTTACCTATTTCACTCATACCCCACCCACCTTCACCTGGCAGCCATCTGTTTGTTGTCTGTATTTAAGAGCCTGGTTTTTTGTTTGTCTCTTTTTTTTTTATTGTTTGTTTCATTTTTTTTTTCCATTTGCTCTGTTTCTTAAATTCCATATATGAATGAAATCATATGGTATTTGTCTTTCTCTGACTGACTTATTTCGCTTTAGCATTATACCCTCTTCCATGCTGCAAATAACAAGATTTCATTCTTTGCTATGGCTGAGTAATATTCCATTTTATATATATACACATCTTCTTTATCCATTATTTAACAGTAGTTGCACGAATTTTCATTCCCCCCACCAGTATACAAGGGTTCCTCTTTCTCCACATCCTTGCCAGTGCTTGTTATTTCTTATGTTTGTTCATTTTAGCCATTCTGGCAGGTGTGAAGTGATATCTTATTGTGGTAACATTAATAAAACAAAAAGGCAACCTACTGAATGGGAGGAGATATTTGCAAATGATATATCCAATAAGGGGTTAATATCCAAAATATATAAAGAACTTATAAAACTCAACAATTAAAAAATAATCCAATTAAAAATGGGCAGAGGGCCTGAATAGATGTTTTTCCAAAGAAGATATACAGATGGCCAACAGACACATGAAAATCCTTTATTCTTTGGCATTTTCATATACTTTAAACATTGATCTCATAGCAAGAGTACCAACCTGTAAGAACTGACAGGAAAATTCTTTGCTATGAAGTACTGAAATCCAGGGTTGTTTAAATGCATTTGTTTGAAAGTGAAATAGCATATATCTTGAATTTGAACTCTCAAAACCCTTATGTGGGGGCGCCTGGGTGGCGCAGCGGTTAAGCTTCTGCCTTCAGCTCAGGGCGTGATCCCGGAGTTGTGGGATCGAGCCCCACATCGGGCTCCTCTGCTGTGAGCCTGCTTCTTCCTCTCCCACTCCCCCTGCTTGTGTTCCCTCTCTAGCTGGCTGTCTCTATCTCTGTTGAATAAATAAATAAAATCTTTAAAAAAAAAAAAAACCCTTATGTGAGGGAAATGAAGAAACATATTCCCAAAATAGTGGCTACTTTTGTTTTAAGTCACATCAAAATAAAGTTGTTTCCTCTAGGGGCTGTTCACATTTTGATGGTTTTCATGCCAAAGTTAGAGATTTAAGAGTGCTACAGCACAGAGAAACATAAAAGTTTTTTACAGATTCTTTATTTGCAAATACAAAGCCCAACTATTATTTGGATATTAATCTCATTTTTAGGTGGAGTGAAGAACTTTCCTAACGTTCCTCCTCATCCTGAGAGCTTGCTGGCATTAGTTCCTCTGTGTTCAGAGCACGTGCTTGGGGTGGTAGAAACCAGCATAAAAAATAAGCTGCTCTAGTTGTTCATGTACAAAATTTTCAGCATCTGCTAGTATTTCAATGACCATTTCTCTCCAACTCCTCTACTTCCTCCTTTTTCGAATCCTCCTCCTAATTATTACCATTATTATTATTTTGGAGGAAGAAAGAGGGACTTATTTATTAGGCATGTACCATGAAATAGTTTCTTGACTTCTCTCTCTTTTTTCATTTTATTCATTTGTTTTCTGTCTTAAATTCTGCTTATGAATGAAATCATACGTTGTCTTTCTCTGACTGACTTATTTTGCTTAGCATTATACTCTCTAGCTCTATCCATGTCAGTGCTAATGGCAAGACTTCATTTTTTATGGCTAAACAATATTCCGTGTACCACATCTTCTCTATCCATTCATTGATTGATAGACACTTGGGCTGCTTCCATAATTTGGCTACTGTAAATAATGCTGCAATAAACATAGCAGTGCACGTATTCCTTTCAATTAGTGTTTTTGTATTCTTTGGGTAAATACCCAATAGTGTGATTACTGGATCATAGGGTACTTCTGTTTTTAACTATTTAAGGAACCTCCATTCTGTTCTTTACTGGCTGTGCCAGTGTGCATCCCCACCAACAGTGCACAAGTGCTTCTTTTTCTCCACATCTTCGCCAACACCTGTTGTTTCTTGTGTTTTTGATTTTAGTCATCTGACACGTATGAGGTGATATCACATTATGGTTTTTATTTGCATTTCCCTGATGATGAGTGATGATGATTTATGTTTTCGTGTATGTGTTGGCCATCTGGATATCTTCTTTGGAAAAATGTTTATTCATGTCATCTGCATGACAGCCTATCTTTACAACTAAGATTAATATGACCATATCACTATAAGAATTCCTTAATTGTATTTTTCAAATTATATATTATAAAATAGACTCTAAATGCTACAGTTCCCTACAACTTATTTAACAAACCGTCTCAAAGCTTAGGAGCTTAAAACAGTAATAATCATTATATTATCTCTACAGGTTACTGAGAAGGTTGATAGGCGAAAGCTCAACTCAAGGGAGTCTGCCTTGGTTTTCTTAAATTCCTTTAGAAAATGACGAACCAAAACAGTAGTGTGGATCTCTTTCTTTTCATGCAATTAAAGTACCTACTCATGTGGTCTTTCCACATGGGTTGCTTTAGGTACCTTTCAGTGAGGTGGCCAAACACTCACATGGTTACTGAAGTCTTCAAAAGTATGTATTCCAGGGGAAAAGTAGAGGCTTTTATGACATAGTCTCAGAAATCAAATAGTGTTATTCCCACTGTACTCCATTAGTCAAACGTCACAAAATCCTAACCAGTTGTAAAGGGAATGGTCATAGGTCCCACCACTCAGTGGGAAGTGGGGTAATTTCACATTGCAATAATTTGTGAGATGGGAAATACCGTTGTCAACATATTTGAAACTACATTTGGCCATAGTATAATTTCAGAAATTTTGCCTTAAAATGTCCCTCCCTTTGCCTAATAGAGTGCATAAATTTTAGTGTTTGCAATTTAATTCTTTGACTTAGCAGATATATCTCTTCAGGAGTGTTTTCCTTTATTTTCATTAGTGCATACCTTTGTCTAGTAACTCAGAAAATGCAAATGAAAGAATTGCTTGATGTAACAGAGTTTAATAAAGAAAAATATTCCATTTTTTGTCTTCTTTATCTCAATTCATGAATAAATTTTCTTTATTTTTGATGAGGGTATAATGAATGTGTCTGAATGTAAGAAATAAGAAGTTGTGGTCCCTATATACAATGGAATATTATTCAGCTATCAAAAATAACTATTTCTCAACAATTGCTGCAACATGGATGGCACTGGAGGAGATAATGCTAAGTGAAATAAGTCAAGCAGAGAAAGACAATTATCATATGATTTCTCTCATCTATGGAACATAAAAACTAGGAAGATCGTAGGAGAAGAAAGGGATAAAGAAAGGGGGGTAATGAGAAGGCGGAATGAAGCATGAGAGACTATGGACTCTGAGAAACAAACTGCAGCATTCAGAGGGGACGGGGTGGGGGAATGGGATAGGCTGGTGATGGGTAGTAAGGAGGGCATGTATTGCAATGGTGCACTGGGTGTTATACGCAACTAATGAATCATCAAACTTTACATCAAAAACCAGGGATGTACTGTATGGTGACAAACATAATATAATAAAAAAAAATTTAAAAAGATTAAAAAAAAAGAAATAATAACCCTAAAAAAGTAAAAAATAAATCTGATTTCAAAGATAATATTGGTGAATTAAACTTTCCTGGTAAATATTATTATGCAATCAGAAATATAGGAGTTGAAGAAGATTGGACCAGAAAGTTTTCACGAACACATATTTCTGAGAGTATATATACGCATATACACAAGACACACATTTTCAGGCATAGGCTTTAAGAGTGCAATGTGACACTTGAAATTGATTTAAACAAAAATTGATAAACTAATAAATATCAATATTTGGAAAATTTCTCTTGTGGGTATAGATTAAGTAATTCAGGCAAATTTTCTCATGGAAGAAAAATATAAAAAAAAAAGACTTATTGAAGAAACTAGATAAAGCTAAAAAAAATAATGAACAATTACTAGAATAAGATATGGGAGACAGTGAATACTTATATATACCTATGTAAAATTCCTTATCAGTACCCATTATTTCTTTGTAGGGATTTGAGTTACTCATGTCATTTCCTGTTAGCCTCAAGAAATTATTTCTGTTCCTTTTGTAAGGCAGGTATTAGCAATAAAACCTGTTTTTCTTTGTCTTACAATATCTTTGCTTTGCCTTTATTTTGGAAGGTAGTTTTGTTTGATATGTAATTTTTGGTTGATGTTTTAATTTTCATTCAACAGTTTGAATATGTCATTCCAGTGCCTTCTTGCTTCCATTCATTCTAGTGAGTAGTGAGATATTTATCATATTGTGGTTTCCTTGTATGTGATAAGTTATTTTTCTCTTAGTGTTTTCAAGATTTTTTTCTTGATCCTTGTCTATCAACAGTTTGACTCTGATGTAGATAGGTGTGGATGTTCTGTGTTTATCTTTCTTGAAGTTTATTGAGCTACTTGAATGTGCAGTTTAATATTTTTTTATCAAAGGTCAAAAGTTATCAACCAGTATTTTTTTGAATATGTTTCTGCCCCCGTTTCCTCTGTTTTTAGGACTCCTATTACACATATGTTTTTATGCTTGATGGAGTGCTATAGGACTTATGGGTCTCTGTTTTTCTTTATTCGTTTTTGTTCTTTAAATTTTATATTTTCTGTTGATCTATCTTCAGGTTTACTGATTCTTTATTTGACCAACTCAAATTTACAAATTTATTTCAACTATTCTATTTATAAACTCTAGAATTTCCATTTGGTTCATTTTAAATAATGTCTCTCTCTTTACTGATAGTTTATTTTTGAATAATCATTGCCTACTTTACATTAATTCTTTAAACGTACCCTTTTCTTCTTCAGACATATTCATAATAGCTGATTTGAAGTCTTTGTCTTGTATGTACAATAACTAGAAGTTCTCAGAGCAGTTTCTACTGACAGCTTTTTTTTTCTTCTTCTTCTTTGGGTCACACTTTTGTGTTTCTGTGAATGTTTTATTTTATTATTTACTTTTGGAAACTGGAAATTTTATATTCTATTTTATGTACTATATTTTTGCTACTTTAGTTTGTCACGTCCTCTGGATTATTGTGATTTTTGCTATTTTTCTATTCTTTTTTTTTTCCCCTTTATTTTTAAATGACTTGCCTGGATTTTTTCTGTACAACTTGCTTCCTGCAGCATTTATTCACTGAAGGCCCTGATTTTAAATTCTCTTTTCTTTTCTTTCCTTTTTCTTTCCCTTTCTCCTCTCCTTTCCTCTCCTCTCCTCTCCTTTCCTTTCTTTCCTTCTTCCCTCCCTCTCTTCTCTTTCTTCTTAAAGATTTTATTATTTATTTATTTATTTATTTAATTAATTTATTTATTTCAGATTGAGAGAGAGAGCAAGAGAGAGCTATCAAACACAGGTGGGAGGCAGAGAGAAAGGGAGAAGCAGCCTCCCCTCTGAGCAGGGAGCCTGATGCAGCACTTGATCCCAGGACACTGGGATCATGACATCAGCTAAAGGCAGACAGTTACCCAACTGAGCCACCTAGGCACCCCATCTTCCTCCCTTTCTCCCTTTTCTTTCCTTCCTTCCTCCCTCCCTTCCTTTCTTTTTTCCTTTCTTCCTTCTTTTCCTTCCTCCTTTCTTTCCTTCCTTCCTTTCTCCATCCCTCCCTCCCTTCCTTTCTCCCTTTCTCTCCCTCATTTGTTTTTCTTTCTTTCTCTTTCTTTCTTTCTTTCTTTCTTTCTTTCTTTCTTTCTTTCTTTCCCTCTCTCCTCTCCCTTTCCTTTCCTTCTTTTCTTTCTCTGAGCTTCCTAGGGGTTACCTCTACATCAGCCTTGTTTAGGGATTCATCAGAGGTGGTGCTGAAGCATATATTTAGTGACACTTTGCAGATAGATCAGATCAGTGTATTGGATTGGGAAACACATTCAATGTTGAGTCAATTTAAAGCATGTTCTAGCTTTTACTTTCTGCAGGTGTTAGTTGCCCTGCTCAGCTGAAGAAGTCAGACAGCTGCAGCTCTCTGCTGTCTCTTTTGAGATGCACAGCCTTCTAGGCAGCCAGGGATGCTAGGAGTTTCTCAAAGACCACTATGGTTGTTTTATCCCACAGATCTCCCTTTATCTTTTTTTTTTTTTTTAAAGATTTTATTTATTTGACAGAGATAGAGACAGCCAGCGAGAGGGAACACAAGCAGGGGGAGTGGGAGAGGAAGAAGCAGGCTCATAGTGGAGGAGCCTGATGTGGGACTCGATCCCATAATGCCGGGATCACGCCCTGAGCCGAAGGCAGACGCTTTAACCGCTGTGCCACCCAGGCGCCCCCCTTTATCTTTTTAACTGCTCTGTTGCTTGGCTTTCACTGTTGTTTGTCAATGGGATCCTGATAGTTTTTGCTAACACCTCTGGTTATGGGTTTGTTTGTTTTTTTCATACTTCCCTTGGAATCAAGAACTCTTGTCTCCTGAAGTGAGGCTACTAGTACTCATGATGTGCCCTACCCTGGTAGGATTGAGCCATCATGGAGCTGGGTGGGGACTTAAGAAAAACTTAAGGTGACACTCGGGTCCTGCCACCTTCCTTCTTACCTTCACCAGTCCCTTGTGCTCTCTGCTGGCATGATGCTCAGGCAGACCCTGGTACTCACACCCTGGTTTGCCATAACTGTGGCTTACCCCATTACTCACCTAGACTTGATAACTGACCTAGAATTAATTAATGAACTTGAGTTCATTAATGCCCTTGAGTTGACAGCTGAACTAGAATCCACTGCTGACCTGGAGCTGACCACCGCGGAGTCCACCACCACCCTGGAGTTCCCCACTGACTTGGAGTCCACTGCAACCCCAGAGTTCCCCGCTGACTTGAAGTCCACCACTGACCTGGAGTCCACTTCCACCCTGTAGTCCCCAGCTGACCTGGAGTCCACCATGACCTTGGAGTCCACCTTGACCCCGAAGTCCACCACTGTCCTGGAGTCCCCGGCTGACCTGGAGTCTCCTTCTGAACTAGTCTCCATTAGTGATGTAGAATTGACCATGGATGTGCATTTTGAGGACACACAAGCTTTTGAATTATCTACTGAGGTGGAATCAAAGACTCATAGCTTTGAGGAAGCAAACACTAAAGCCATGGAAGATGTCACTCCTGCTCATTCAGAAGAACCCATGACTAGAAGACCAGACCAGTCGAGCACCTCTGTGGGAAGCAATGAATTCGTCTTAGTACTTTTTTTTTAAATGAAGCAGATTTTCCATTAGTTATGAACATCACTCTTCTAACCACAACTTTCTAAGAAGATTCTGAGCTTCTGAACAAGTCTTCCATTCCATTATAGGAGATTGATTAATTGTAAAGGACTAGTAAGACGTAAGATGTACCAGCTGAGGATAAACAGAGTGGCGGAAGTTATACCCACAAGTGGAGGGCTGCCTCTTAACCATGTCCCATCTCATAGGGGCTCAATAAATGTTTTTTGGAATTGAAAAAAGGAAAAGAAAAAAGAAAAACTTCAGGCAAAACACAGCAAATCCCAAATGTTTTTTATGCAAGTTCAGCAAATTTCCTTGAATAGATATGTCTTAATCAATTGTATGCTTTTGGTCAATTTCAAGAGTAAGAACTAATTTCTCTTAACAACATTTTTCAGTGTTATCATTGCTCTTTCAGAGATTTGCTGAAATCTCCACTTCCAGAATAACTAAAATATACAGTCCAGACTAACTAAAAATTATTTGATGAATAAAATAATTAATGAATGTATTAATATCCCACTTGGCAAAAATGTCTTAAAATGGCTTATTTTATTAACACATTAAAATAATTCAGCTTTGGGGTGCCTGGGTGGTTCAGTCTGTTAAACATCCCAGTCTTGATTTTGGCTCATGTCATGATTTCAGGGTCATGAGATTGAGCCCCACATCCAGCTCCATGCTGAGCATGGAACCTGCTTAAGATTCTCTCTCCCTCTCCTTGTGTCCTTTCCTGCTGACATTTGCTCGTTCTTGCTCTCTCTCTAAAAAATTAAAAAAAAAAACAACATAATTTAGTGTTGAACACTTAAGCACATATTTATGTTACCACTCTCAAAGTGTAAATGTTTTAATGTTCTATGGTCTTCATAGTGCAAACTTACTATTTTTACCACATTGGACTCTCAGATGCTTTAATTAGTTAGCTAGTTAGTTAGTCAGCCCTTTATTCTAATTGTTTCTGAGTTTATAAGATTTTTATTTTCTCAAAGACTCATTTCTTTTTTTTTTCTTAAGTACTTTCTTCTACATAAAAAATGAATTTTTTTCTGAGAGTGTCTTTTTAAATTACAATTATAACACATTCCTAGTACATATAAGAACATTAATGTAATTAATACCAATAAAATTTTTCTGTTTATCAGTATTTGTTTCAATGTTATATATCGAATACATAAAGAAAATGTTATGTTTTATAGCATAGCCATGAATACTTAATACATATACAGTGGTGTACACTTAAAAATAAATCAAACAAGGTTAGGCCTCAAATTTTTTAATAATGAGCTGTATATGAATATAAAAGAACATAACCAATATGAAAGTATGATTTCATAGAACATTATAAATTCTCCAAGGATATGGAAATATTTATTGTACTAGAAATGAAAATACATGTTTGTAACAATTTCAAATAAGATGCATTTAGAATGCTTGTGTTTTGGTCTTCTGGAAAGGTCTTTTATTTGTTTTTATTTTTAAAAACATAAAACAATTCTAATATCTTAATGTTTTAGCTTGTGTAACTTGAATTGAGTCTGATTGCAGGCCATAGGACATACTCCTTTCTGAGTTGGACATGGAAAATGGAGTAGATTCAAAGTCAAGAGTTATCATTTCAAAAGCAAAAACCCACTTCATGCTCTTACTCTAATTTGCTACTTTAAAAAAGAACCTTATTTATTGTCCAAGCTGCTTTCCTCTAATGCTGCTAAGTGCAGTTCGATATTGTGAGTCACACCATAGTTATGCCAGAACAGATGTGCTTGTGCTCTGCTTTGGCAACCCAGTTTGGCCCTGTTTCCATCATGACATTACAGCTTCTTTTGAATGAAATAATTATCTGGATAAACTATAATGCTACACATTATATTAGTTGAGTTTTCTGCAGTAAAATAAACGTTGACCAAACAGTTCCCATAACTGATAAAGAAGAACCTTATGGAACCCATTAGCATGATCAAAGGACAGAGACAGCTGAGAGGATGAGGAAAAAACAATGGGAGGAAGACGTTATTTAGATAAGTCATATTTAAAAAGATAATTTCATTAATAGACATTATTTATTAGAGCCATTTTAGATTAACAACAAACATCCATGGAAGATAGAGAGATTTCTCATATACCCCTTGCCCCACACAGGCATAGCTTTTCCCATTATTAACATCCCCTACCAGACTGGTACATTGGTTACAAAGGACAAACTTACACTGACACATCATTATCACCAAAGTAATTGTTTATGTTAGAGATGACTCTTGGAACAATATATAATGACAATATAATGCATACATTCACCATGGTAGTATCATTCAGAGTGGTTTCACTGCCCTAAAAATTTATACTCTGCAGTTTCATCCCTTCCTCACCTCAGCCCCTAGCAATCACTGATCCTTTTACTGTTCCGATAGTTTTGTGTTTTCCAGAATGTCCTATGGAATCACATTGTATGTAGACTTTTTGGATTGTCTTCTTTCCCTTAGTCAAATGCATTTAGGGCTCCTCCATGTCTTATGGCTCAATAGCTTGTCTCTATTTAGAGCTGAATAATATTCCATTTTCTGGATACACAAGAGTTTATCCATTCATCTACTGAAATACATCTTGGTTGCTTTCTCGTTTTTATTAGGAATAAAGCTGCTATAAACATCTGTGTGTAGGTTTTTGTGTGAAAATAAATTTTCAGCTCCTTTGAGTAAGTAACAAGGAACACAGTAACTGGATTTTATGGTAAGAAATCACTAAATTATCTTCTGAAGTAGAGGTACCATTTTGCATTTCCACCAAAAATGAATGAGTTCCTGTTCCTGCACATCCTAACCAGCATTTGGTGTTGTCAGTGTTCCAAATTTTGGCCATTCTAACAGGCAGGGAGTGACGTCTCATTGGCGTTGGGTTTGCATTTTCCCGACGACACGTGATGAGGAGCACCTGTTCATATGATTGTCCTTCTACATTTTCTTCAGTGAGGTATCTGTTAGGAGCTTTGGTCAGCTCCTATTTTGGTCAGCTTGTTTTCTTATTGCTGAGTTGTAAGAGTTCTTCTGGAATATATTATCTATTTTTATCAGCTATGTATTTTGTAAATATTTTCTCTGAGTCTGTGGCTTTTCTTTACATTTTTTCTATGGTATCTTTTTTACTTTTATTTTTATTTATGTATTATTTATTTATTTATTATTTATTTAACTTATTTTTAGTAGACTCCACACTCAGCATGGAGCCCATTGTGGGGCTTCTAGCTCACAACCTGAGATCAAGACCTGAGCTGAGATCAAGAGTTGGTCTCTCAACTGACTGAGCCACCTGGGTGCCCTGACAGTATCTTTAATAGACAGGATTTTTTAAAATTTTAATGGGATCCATCCTATCAATTCTTTCTTTCATTGATTATGCCTGTGGTGTTGCATCTAAAAAATTATTGCTGAATCTAAAGTCACCTAGATTTACTGTGATTCATTTCTAGGTTATTATCTAGAAGTTTTACAGTAGATCTGCAATCCATTTTGAGTTAATTTTTTAGAGGAGTACAAAGTCTGTGTCTAGATTCATTGTGCATGTGGATGTCAATCAGTTACAGCACTGTTTATTAAAAATACTCTCTTGGGGCGCCTGGATGGCTCAGTCGTTAAGCGTCTGCCTTCGGCCCAGGGCGTGATCCTAGAGTTCTGGGATCCAGCCCCACTTCAGGCTATTCCACTGGGAGCCTGCTTCTTTCTCTCCCACTCCCCCTGCTTGTGTTCCCTCTCTCACTGGCTCTCTCTCTCTGTCAAATGAATAAATAAAATCTTAAAAAAATTTAAAAATACTGTCTTTGCTGTGTTGTGTTGCCTTTGTACCTTTTTCAAAGAATAATTAGCTATATTGGGGCATTTGGCTGGCTCAGTCAGTAGAGCATGCAACTTTTAATCCTAGGGTAATGAATTGGGCATGGAGTCTACTTAAAAACAAAACAAAACAAAACAAAGATTAGTTGGCTATATTAATATGGGCAAGGCTCTGAGATTTATAGTCTGTTCCATACATCTGTCCGTTCTTTTCCCAATACCACACTGTCTTGATTACTGCAGTTTTATGTAAGTCTTGAAGTCAGGTAAAGTTGATCCCAACTTTGTTTATCTCTTTCATCATTGTGTGAGCTATTCTGGACTTTTGCTTGCACATAAAAAACTTAGAATCAGTTTGTCAATATCCACAAAATAATTTTCGTGGATTTTATTGGGATTGCTTTTTTAAAAAAGATATTTTATTTTTTCATTTGAGAGAGAGAGAGCAAGAGCATGATCAAGGGGGGAGAGTTAGAGGGAGAGGGAGAAGCAGACTCCCTGCTGAGCAGGGAGCCCAACATGGGGCTCTATCCCAGGACCCTGAGATCATGACCTGTGCCTAAGGCAGACACTTAACCCACCGAGCTGCCCAGGTGCCCCTTATTGGGATTGCTTTGAATCTATAGGTAAAGTTGAAAAGAACTGACATCTAACAATACTGAGTCTTCCTATCTAAGAACATGGAAAATCTCATCTCTCCATTGATTTAGTTCTTCATTTTTTCTCATCAAAATTTTGTAGTTTCGTTCATATAGATCTTGAAAATTTTTTTAGGTTTATAACTGTTTCATATATGGGTGGTAATGTAAATTGTAGTGTGGTTTTAATTTCAAATTCTACTTGTTCATTGCTGGTATGTAAAATAGTGATTGACTTTTGCATTTTGCAACCTTACAATAATTACTTTTTAGTTCCAGGAGTGTTTTTCTTTATCCTTTTAGGTTTTCTACATACATCATTATGTCATCTGTAAACATAGTTTTATTTTTTCATTCCCAACCTACATAACTTTTCTTTTTTTTTTAAAATTCATATTCAATTTATTAAACTTGAAATCTACAGTGAGGTTTGTAAGAGCCTTTAATCTCAACTTATAAATCTTTGTTTACAAATCAAGTATACTTTGTTTTAAAATTTTAAAAATATCTGCCTTCACTTCTTGTTATTAATAGTCAATTTGTTTATAATTTTGACAGATTAAACTTCCCTAAATATTTCCCAAACATACACAAGCTTTATTAATAATCTCTCTTAAACTTTTTAAACGATTATCACAAATTTGATTTAATATATCAAATTGTTCAAGCATTTCACACACTAAATAAAGCAAGGCCAACTTTACAGCAATAATGAAAAATCCTTCTTAGGACATAAATACCTTTGCAAGCCTATTCTAAACATACCAGTTTACTAAATCAGATCCTTTTAAACTTGTGGGACTGTTTATAATCACATTCCCTTAAATGTCAAATTAAAATTATATTCCATCAGTCTCAAACATTATGAAGTACAAGAATAACATTGTCGTCTTATATTAGGTAGGACTTCCATATATTCACACATTTTTTGACGTTCTGTATAATGTTGAAAAGGACTGGTGAGAGATGTCATATTTGCCTTGTTCCCAGAAAGCTCCAAGTTTCTCATCAATGAGTATAATGTTTGCTGCAGGGTTTTGTTTTTTTTTTGTAGATTTTTTTTTTGTAGATTTTTTTTTTTAAATCAAGTTGAGGAAGTTCCCCTCTATTCCTAGTTTACTGAGAGTTTTTATCATGGGTGGGTGTTTGATTTTGTCACATGCTCTTTTCTGAGTCTATTGATATGATTAAGTGACTTTTCTTCTTTAAGCTATTGAATTGATGGATGACATTAAAATGATTTTTGAATGTTGAACTAGCTTTGCATACCTGGGATAAATCATACTTGGTTATGATATATAATCCTTTTTATACATTGTTGGATTTGACTTGCTAATATTTTGCTGAGGATTTTTACATCTGTATTAATGAGAAATAATGGTCTATACTTTTCTGTTCTTGTAATGTCTGTCTGGTTTTGATATTAGAGTAGTTCTTATCTCATGAAATGAGTTAGAAAATGTGCCCTCTGTTTTTATTCCTCTGTTTTATCTTTAGGAAAAGATTGTAGAGAATTGGTATAATTTCTCTCTTAAGTATTTGTTATAATTCACCAGTGAACCCATCTGGGCCTGATGCTTTCTGCTTTGAATGGTTATGGATTATCGCTTCAACTTCTTTAGTAGATATGGGCATAATCAATTTGCATATATCTTCTTGTGAGAATTCTGACAGATTATGTCTTTCAAGGAATAGATCTATTTATCAGTTTTTTGAGCATAGAGTTGTTCATAATATTACTTTATTATCCTCTCAGTGTCCATGGAATCTGTAATGATATCTCTCCTCTTTCATTGCTGATATTAAATTTTGTCCTCAATTTTTTCTTAGTAGCCTAACTAGAAGCTTATCAATTTTATGGATATTTTCACAGACCACTTTTGTTTTCATTTATTGTCTGAATTGATACCCTGTTTTCAATTTCATTAATTTCTATTTTAAGTTTTTTTATTTTAAGTAGGCTCCATGCCTACTGTGGAGTCCAATGTGGGGCTTGAACTCACAACCCTGAGATCAAGACCTGAGCTGAGATCATGAGTCAGATGCTTAACTGACTGAGCCACCCAGGCATCCCTATTTTAATTTTTATTATTTCTTTGTTCTGTTTTATTTGGATTTCATTAACTTTTAAAAAGTTTCCTTAGAAGTTTAGATGACTGATTTTAGATTTTTCTTATTTCTAATATATGCATTCAATGATATAAATTTCCTTCTAAACACTGCTTTTGTTGAATCCCACAAATTTTGGTAAGTTGTGTTTACATTTTCACTCAGTTTCAGATATTGTAAAATTTCTCTTGAGATTTCTTCTTGGACCATATGTTATTTAGAAGTGTACTGTTTAATCTTCAAATAATTTGGGGGTTTTCCAGATCTCTGTTATTTATTCTTAGTTTAGTTCCACTGTAGTTTGACAGCAGAAATTTTATGATTTCCATCCTTTTAAATTTGTTAAGGTATTTTTTATGGTTCAGAATGTGGTCTACCTTGGTGAATATTCTGTGGAGCTTGAGAAGAAATATGTATCCTATGTTGCAGATGAAGTAGTCTACAGATGTTCACTTTATCCGGCTGACTGATAGTGTTGTTGAATTGAACTATTTCCTTACTAATTTTCTGCTTGCTGAATCTGTCCATTTCTCATAAAGGGGTGTTGAAGTATTGAAGTATAATGGTGGCTTCATCTATTTCTCTTTGCAGTTCTCTCAGTTTTTGCTCATGTATGTTGGCACAATGTTGTTAAGCACATACAAGTTAAGAATTGTTAATTCTTGGAGAACTGACCTATCATTATATTATGCTCTCCTTTATCCCTGATAATTTGACTTGCTCTGAAGTCTGCTCCATTATTACAATAGCTACTCCAACTGAGTATTGAACAATTAGTGTTATCTTGATATATTTTCTCCATCCATTTACTTTCAATTTCTGTTTCCCTACTTATAAATGAGTCTATTGAGCACAATATATAATTTGGTTTTGTTTTTTGCTCCACTCTGACAATCTCTGACTCTTAATTGGTGCATTTAGACACTGACATTCAAAATGGCGTTTGATATATTTGTTACTTTTGTTTGTTGCTATCGCCACCGATTGTTGTTCTTTTTTTTTGTCCTCTACCTTTTTCTGCCTGTTGTGGTATTAATTGAGCATTTTATATGATGTTAGTTTCTCTCTTTCTTAGTATATCATTTATACTTTCTTTTTAACTTTTTTTAAGTGGTTGGCCTAGAGTTGACAATACACATTTAGGACAAATCCACATCCACTTACAAATAACGCTATATTGCTTCTCAGGTAGTGCAAGCACCTTATAATAACAACATAGTCACAGTTTCTCCCTCCCATTTCTTATATTGTTGCTGTCATTAATTTCACTTATACATAAACACAGATAAGAATAAAATATTTTTTCAGGGTGCAGAATTCTCTCAACACTCTCAATATTTTCTCTCAACACTTTAAATATTTCACTTCACTCTCTTCTTATTTCCATGATTTCTGAGGAGAGTTCAGGTGTAATTCTTCTCTCTCTCCTCTATAAGTAAATTGGTTTTTCCCTCTGGTTTCTTGCAGGAGTTTTTCTTTATCTTTGATTTTTTTTTTTTTTTTGGTAGTTTGAAAGTGATATGCCCAGGTATAGTTTTTGTTTGTTTGGTTTTGGTTTTTTATTTTTAGGAGGGAGATGTGGGCATTTATCCTTCTTGGTGTTTTCTGAGCTTCTTGTATCTGTGGTTTGGTGTCTGACTATAATTTGGAAAAATTAAGAGTTACTATTCTTTCACATAGTTCTTCTATTCCTTTCTTTCTTCTGCTTCTGGCATTTCCATTATGCACATGTTACCTTTTGTAGTTCTCTGAAAGTTTTTTGATATTCTTTTTCTTTTTTCCCCTTTTTTCTTTTTTCTCTTCAGTTTTGGAAGTTTCAATTGAGGTATCCACAGGTTAGAGATTCTTTCCTTCTCTGTGTCCTAGGTACTAATAAGCCCATTAAAGGCATTCTTTATTTCCATTAAATTATTCTGTTCTCTAGCATTTATTTTTGTTTTTTTCTTCCCCTTAGGATTTTCATCTCTCTGCTTACATGTCCACCTGTTCTTACATGTTGTCTACTTTATCCATTAGAGCCCTCAGCATATGTATCAGAGTTGTTTTAAATTCCCAGTCTGACAACTCCAACATTCCTGCCATAGCTGAGTCTGGTTCTGATGCTTGCTCTATGTCTTCAAACTGTATTCTGTTTCCTGTTAGTATATCTTTTAATTTTTAATTGCTACCCAGACATGACATACCAGATAAAAGGAGCAACTGTAATAGGTCATTAGTAATACATCGGTGTGAAGAGGAAGTATTCTACAATACCATGATTAGATCTCAGTCTTTTAATTAATCTTCACTTTGGATGTGAATTCCACATGCATCTCAGCGACCGCCCCCTCCAACTTTAGAAAGAACAGAAAGGTTAAAGGAGGCTACACATTGGTATCTCCCTATCTTCAGACCAGTTAAGTTGTGATAAAAACCCAGAAGGTCAAGATCTGGTTAAATAATTTCTCCTAAAGGCAGAGACTGTTAAGAACAGAAGTATAGAATGCTGTGGCATATTTCAAAATGGTAACTTTTTTTCTCCCCCTGCTAGAAGCACAGGGGAATTTTCTCTGATATAACTGAAATAATTTAAAAATTATTCAAGGAAATGGAAAAGAAAAAGTACAAAAAGTTTTGTATACCTTTGGACTAGATTATTCAATGGAGTTAATATTAGTTCATCCCATTTACTTTATGTATGTTTTTCTCATCTCTCTCACTCCTTCTGTTCTCCCACGCCTCCCTCTGTCTTTCCCTCTTATAAATACACATTTCCCTCTGCTTTATCTATATCTGTCATTGTGAATTATAGCCTTAGCGGGACAAAGATACTCCTTATTTTTTAAATGCTTTATTACTCTGAAATATATCTTGTCTGGTACCAAGTTTGTAACCCCTGCTCTCCTCGTATTTGTATTTGCCTGGCATCTTTGCTTAAACTTGTATTTTAACATTTCCATCTTTGTATCTTTTAAATACAGGATAGAGTAGGATTTTGCTTTGTCAACTAGAAGTATAACATTTTTTTAATTGTTTGAATCCATTTACCTTACTGATATCTTTAATCTGTTCAGTGTTTTGTTGTGCTTATGTATATTCACATCTCTTACATAAATAGACTCTGGTATTACATAAACTCTCTCTGGCATTTCATTTTCTTTCTCTTCCATTTTAAATCTTTTTTTTTTTTCATTAGGAAGTTCTTTATTTTTGGAGGTAATGGTTATTCATATTAATATCAATATATTTATATTATTTCCTTATTACTCTCTTGTTTGGTTTATTATCTTCCTCTACAAAGAGCATTATTAAAATATCTTGTAACTTCTCTCCACCCCAGCCTTTTCCTTCATCATCTGATTTGAAGTAATACCTTTTACTCTTTAAATATTTATAAGACAATCATTAAGCTAATTCTGGTTTTCAATTGCCTTTCCCATTAGCTCCTTACACCCTTGGTTTTGTTATATTTTTTTAAAGATTTTATTTATTTATTTGACAGAGAGAGAGACAGCCAGCGAGAGAGGGAACACAGGCAGGGGGAGTGGGAGAGGAACAAGCAGGCTCCTAGCAGAGGAGCCCGATGTGGGGCTTGATCCCAGGACCCTGGGATCATGCCCTGAGCTGAAGGCAGACGCTTAACGACTGAGACACCCAGGCGCCCCAAGCCACCCAGGCGCCCCTTGGTTTTGATATTTGACCTATATTTGTGTTTTATAAAAATATAATTATGGCACGTTATATTCTGTCCCATCATTTAATTGTGATCCAATGGCAAATATAATTTGTGTTCACCATTATTCCTCTTGTCAATGTCTCTCCTCCCATTATGTTTATCTGAAGCTCCTTCTCTAAGAGAGTCCTCAAGAAGTGTTCATGGGGGCACTGCATTTGGCTATTAGGTTCATGACTATTTTACATTAAAGTCAATTTGGCTCAATATAATATCCTTAGCTCACATTTTCTTTTCATGAGTATCTTAAATATGTTACTTCACTTCCCTCTAGCAAAAAGTATGGTGATTGAGAAATCTGAAGGCAGTATTATCTTCTTTCCTTTATACTTGACTAGGTCAATTTTTTCTTAGGTGATGAAATGATTCATAAAAATCTCTTTAAATTATATTCAAGTCCAGTATTTTTCTAAAATATGTCTTAATATTGGTCATTTAGATTTAATTTTTCCAGATTTCAGGCTACTTAAATTTCAAATATTTATTTTTAATTTGAGGAAAGACATATGAATTTCATATATGTAATATGTATATTGCATAATATAAACATAATAATATTATGTAATATGTATAATATGTGATATTGTGTATTATAAAATAATTATATATATATTATTATTTTGTTTTGGGTTTATCCTATGTAGAATCTTGCAATATGTATATATTTTTTCTTGTCCTCAATCTTACTTTTTAAACTACTTTTAAAATTTCCTTTGTTTCATTTTTTAAAAGAAATTTTGGTTGACATGTAACATATACATTAAAACATGTAATAAGATTACAGTTAAATGAATTGAACATACTCATGTAAACAGTACTTAAATAAGAAGCCCCTACATATCTTCATTTAATTGCTAACATCATGAAAGGTAACTGCCATCTTGAGTTTTAATATCATACGTGTATTTACATTTTATGTAAGGGATCACTACAGTTTGTACTTTTTTGTATTCACTTACAATTCCTTATTCACTCAATCGTATCCATGTTGTTGTGTATAATTGTTCATTAAATTTCTTTTATATACATATTCCTTTGAATTAACATGTCATGATTTATTATGTATTATTTCTTGTACAGTGAAATAAAATTTGGGCTGTTAGCTATTAACGAATAGTTCTGTTGTGACTATGACTATGAAGGTACCTGTCTTTCAGTGAACATATATAGACATTCTCTCGTGCATGTACTACAGATGGGATTTCTGGGTCTTAGACAATGGATATGGCCAATTTTCATAGGTACTGCCAGTCCACCAGTGTTGTATGAGATATGTAATTATTATTCATCTACGTAAACAATTGAGATTGTCTTTTTTTTTTTTAAGCTCTTTTGGAGGTGTTCTTTTTTTTCTTTGTCTTTTTTTTTTAATTTAACTGTACATGGTAGTATTGCATTGTAGTTTTTTTTCTTTCTTTCCCATGTCTTTTTATTAAAAAAATAAAAAGTTTTCAACTTCTATTTCTCTTAAGGCATTTTCTGATGGGTTTACTTCTGCTTTTTTTCTTACTTAATTTTACTTCCAAAAAAATGTATTTCAGTTTTAATTCTTTCCTGATTTATCATTTAGTTTCTCAGTTTTCTTCATTATTTTTTTCTTCTACCATGTCCTTAATTTATTTTAGTTCATTTTGAAGAATTCAGGAATAGTTTTTATCTATTTGTGAGCATGTCTTACTGTCTGTAAGGACATATTCTTTTTCTTATAGTAGCTCTGTAAGTAATTCAATTATGATTTGTTTCCTATTCTTAATTTTTTATAAGGCCTTTCATTTTTTTCTTAAGCTTTTAGGAAGGAGGTTATATAACTCTTAACTCTTCTAAGTTTGTGGCTTTAGCAATTCTTCAGTTGCCATATGAGTTTTTCAAAAACAGTTTCATGCTTTCTGAGATGTCCTAGGTCTGCTCTTCTCCTGCCACTCAGTTGTATCCTCCCTTTTCTTTGGCACTATTTTCCCTGTCCTTTCAGTGACGCACACATTTCCAGAGTTTTCTCCGCAGTTCAGGGCTTTGTCCTGGAAGGGAGCTTTGGCTGGACAATTTGAAGTGTTAAAAGGATTTACTGTCCTAACCCCTATAGACCTTATCAGAGACCTCCTTTTACTCACTTATTAGTTGGAGAATATAAAGTAACCTCCCAGCGTCAGCTGTTCTCAAATGAGCCTGCTGCACTCTCCAGAGAGCTCCTGTTAGCTATGAGTATTTCTTTTTTCTGTTCTTTCATATCCACCAGAGGTTTCTTTGTTTCTTTCTGCTTCCTGCCACACAGATAATAGTGCCAGGACAGATTGTAACTGTTCTTGTGTTTTTTTCTTCACTACCAAACACAGTTTGGGGTGTGTGAGGCTACCTCATCTCTTTGTGTTGTCACTGTTGTAGATATTATTCATTCATTAATATATTAATATGTAATTAATGTGTGTGTCAGTCACTTTGTTTAGGGAGAATTTAAGAAGATCTGAAAGCTATATTGATACCACCTCTATGTTCCTTCTATTTTCTTTAAGATTTATAATATTCCAAGTGTTACTTCACTGGTGTTGACTTCATTTTTCTTCAGGGTCTCCCATGTGATACCTATTCATTCATGCATATTAAATGCCTAGTAAAACAAAAAGGCTATCATTTCAAAACTATCCATAGGTATTAGATATATTTTAGCCATGGGTTATTAAAGTTATAAATGCTATTTAGATTTTTTTTTGTTCTTGTTAATTTTTTGCTTTCATTTTCTTAGAAAATGGATTCCAGAGCTACAGAATTATAGACATAGTGGTATGTTTTCTAAAAGATGCATTTATTCATAAACCAGCTTTTGTCTATTATAACTGGGAAGCAATAGTTTTGATCTGCACGTCAAAGATGACTTGAAACAGCTTTTGCAGAAGAAAACAAATGTATTTTCATGAATTCTTGGCATTTATAGTCATCTGGAAAGAACTAATAAAAATATTTTTCTAAAGTTGCCTGATGGTGTTAATGGCCCTTTACTGAGTTTAATAAAGCTTAAAGTTCAAGAGGCAAACCACATGCTTTTGGCTATTATATATTTTTAAAGGGCACCTACTCTTAAATTTCTTTTAAAACCTATCATTTCCCAAAACAAAATTTCATGATTAGAAGTGAGCAGTATATTTACTCTTGTCTCTCTCTTTTTTTAACTTTAAATATTAAATAGTCTATGCCTTTTAATCTTTTGAAGATTAAAAAAAGTATTATTATTCCAAGGAAAATAGGTGTGATTTTGAATTTTTCCCCCCACATTGTTTGATGCCAAAGTACTGCTGGGCAAATGAATTTAAAAGCAGATCTCATTCCACAGCATTCAAATTTCAATGGGACGAGTGGGAAATTTGACAGTTTGCCTTACATCTCTACTTCCTCTTTCAGGTGTTCACATCAGCTATCTTTCAGAGAGTGGTACCTTTAAGCCAACAACTCAGACAACTCAGACACCTGTCACTTTTGTAGATTTTCAAAATTTCTCACCTAAGACAGAAATAATCAATCTGTTTTAAATGAATGAAATAGGCAAATGTCTACATCATTTCTCTTTCACCATTTCTCTTCCAAAATGTGCTAACTCCTTAGAGGAAAATCATTTTAATACTTAAGATGTTAATAAAATGTTTTTCATTTCAATACCTTGCATATTCAAATTCCCTATCCACAAACCCCATTGGCCAGTAAGCAAGAAATATTGAGTTTAAATGGCTTAAGGGATAACATAATTTCTTGTTACTTCTGCCATATTGATATTAAAAGTGAAAACTCAGTCTCTACATATTTGAAAATAGGCAAGCAATTGTCCATTTTATTTAATATATATTAATTAAACTTAATTGTCTTTATGTGCATATCCATTGGCATATGCATTAATCTGAAAGGTATACCTGAATTGCAGTTCCAAATGAATTCTATCCTTCAAATTGGTCACCTTGGAAAGGAGTTTACATATTACAGTGATACCATAATTGCTCAAGTTATCTGTTCTGTTTTGTTTTTCGAACTTGT
The DNA here is from genome assembly GCF_002007445.2 of Ailuropoda melanoleuca. Classification (NCBI taxonomy): domain Eukaryota; kingdom Metazoa; phylum Chordata; class Mammalia; order Carnivora; family Ursidae; genus Ailuropoda; species Ailuropoda melanoleuca. Next base: position 3,338,404 of record NW_023179820.1, read on the forward strand.
TACCCAGCTTATTTTGTAGTTTTAAAAATTAAAATGGATTTTGTGAATTTTTTGGAATACATAAAATTTCAATTTCAAAGGATGAAGATTTGATATGGCCTCAGGGGAGTTGCAGAAATGCGTTCTAAAAGTAGTTCTAAGAGTAGAATTAAAAAGTCTTAAAGGAAAATAGCAGTTGCATTTAAGTACTGTCTGAAATTGAGTGTATAAGACTGATACTGGTTAAGTAATTTGTTTATTTAGATAAAGGCATGAATATGATTCTAAAAATATGTTTACCCAAATATAAAAGTATGTGTGTATATGTTGTATATTTCATCGATATATAATTGAATGATAGAATGTCATAGCTAACAAGGGTCTTATAATCTATATCAATTCTCAATTGCTGCTTTCTTTAAAGAAATGTCCAGAAAGTTTTATTTCCAGATTTCATAGCTACTTAAGACCAGAGGTAAAAAGTATGTCCTAACTTCTGACTCATTGTTTATTCACTAAGGCATGCTTTTTAATATTATGAACTTTCACATGAATTCAAAATTATTGCCTCTAACTTTTGTTTTTGAAAATATATTTCTTTGATTTTGTAACTGGATAACTGAGGTTGTGTTCTATCTCTGTATTCTCCCCCCACTCTATTCATCTAACATGGCCAAGGGGTCTGGCTGTGGCCAGTCTGAGTAATTGCATACCTCAGCATTTATATCAGGGACTGTAGGACCCCTGAGGTGAGCCACTTTAACACATTTTGATGTGGTTTGTGTTTATATATGACATTTGATTGAAAGCAAAATTAACCTTTTATTAGCATGAGGGCTTGAAATAGTTACACCAAAAGTAGGTTGTGTGTCTAGAGTTAAAAATAACCTTTTATACATAAATGTCTTATTCTTAAAATATATTTTTGAATATGTAAAATGTGATAGGAAATACAAATAATTTGATCCATAGACCTTGAAATTTTAGAAATACATTTCACAGTTTTAAACTATTATCACCTACAACTGGGTCAGTTCTCTCTCTCTCTCTCTCCATACAGACACACACACACACATACACACTGAATCCTACAAATAACACATTTAAAAAATAGGAATTAGAAAAATAAATAGTTTAAGATTATTCTCAAAAACATTCTATAGAAAATGCATGAAAATACACTTTTTATAGTTTTGAGTAACCCAAGAGTCATGTAAGTAACTTACTGTTAAGTAAATGAATGTAATGCATATATGATTTGGAAATGTATTTTATAACTGTGTATGTAGAATATTTTTTCTGTCTTTCTTTTCTGTCTTTAAAGTAGACAATAATCTAACTGCATGACAATGGATAAGTTACTCACCTACTCTGGGATTCACGCTTCAAAGTGTGAAAGTTTGATAAAGTAAAAAAATCCAAAGTTACTAGTGAGAATAAATGTATCATTTAAGTCATATTGTAAAAACTTAAACTAAGAAATACTTTTCAGTTCCTACCCACATTTTCTGTTCAAATCCTCCCTAGTCCTGTTTCCAAAAAAGTGAATGCTTAGTTCTCATTCTAAAATAATACAAATAAGTGCCCTAGCCAATGGATAGCTTGTTTCTCTAATAATCTCAATTAAATTCTTTCTTTTTACTTCTAAACATAAGACAGATTTAATAATATGAAAAATATAAACTTTTGGTACAAAATATCTAAAACTTGCAATAAATCATAACATCATTTTAAGTCTATAACAGATTTCAAAAATAAGTAAGGTATCACCATAAAATTAGAAATTAGAGCTATGACTAAAGCCAGTGCTCCCACTGTCTCAAGGGAAGAAGACATGGATACAGAATGGGTCTTTTACTTGCCAACCAAGGGTTTGGTTTAAAAAAAATATACTATGATAATGGGAAATTTTAAGTATAAACAAAAATATAGAAAATAGTATAATAAACAACTACATACCCATCACCGAACCTCTATATAGCAAAACATGTTATATCTTTACCTCTTCTCAACTCCCAAAACTCGTTCTTTGGTTTGCAACAAAAAGCAGATGAAATTATATGTCATCTGTAAAATTTTTCTCAAGGTGCCTTAGTGAAGGAGTACACATGAAAAACTACATACAGCAAAGGGAAGATATCCAGCCAGTTTGTTTATTACAGTTGGTCTGTGGGTGAAAATCATCTCTAATAATCACAACTATACATCTACCATTAGATAGCTTTGGGATTCAAATGTATAAATCTATATGATCTGGGAACATGCAGTAAACAAAATTAATGTCTAAAATCATTTGCATGCTGAAAATACTGCCAGAAGGATCCATCTGTGATGGAGGACACACAAGATTCCTGTAGGTCATCTGCCAGAATACAAGCTCACAACCAAATTGCAAAACACACAAGGAAGCTTCCAATTATTAGCATAAGGAATGTCAGAAAGTACAGCAAGCAAGATGATGTAACCACAAGGTTTTTACATGATAACTTTAACAGATGCAGAATCTAAAATCAATAAATATAAAATGATTAAATAAGGATTTAAAAATATAACAAGTTACCATCAAACAATATACCAGTAAAACTTAGAATAGAAATAAGTAGAAATTCGAAAATATACATATACATAACAAAAATATATATATAATATAATATAACCATGGAAATTAAAACCTCAATATATGTGGTAAATAATATAAAATATAGTTGTTACAATCTAAGAAGTAATTAGAAAGTTGGAGTATAAAGCTGAACAAATTATGCTGTGATTTAAAAGATGGAAAATGTGACAGAGGGGTTAAGAGAGAAATTTTGGAAAAAATATGCCTAACATATTCGTGTAAGGATTCCAAAGAAGAAAATACAGTGAAAAGGGAGAAGATATTTATTTGAAAGTATGGGAATAGTTGGAGTTTTAAGGGATTCATCAATAAATGGCATATTTTTTTAATCTGGCCCTAAATAACTTTACATATAATTATGTAAATAAAATATCACTTTTATTATTGATAAAGAATATTTCAAATAATGTACCTTAGTGTGAGAAACAAACTTATGAATGAAACTTTAGAATTGGGCAGAAATACTGACACATCAATACTCAGTGTTTTAGTGGGTAAAATTGTGAGGTAAAACTTGCAGAATGTAGGAACAGTAAGAAACTTCCCAAAAGAAAAAGTCAATAATAAGTCATGACCAGGTAACCTCTCTAAATTTACCTGACATATAAGTAAGTCATTCCACGTTCTCTGAGGGTAAACAAATTAAGGGATGAAGGGATACACAGTTATAAAGACTGAGGTTATTTCATATTTTTTAAAACTCAGATGAGAGGTGACAAGGGCAAATAACGTTACAGAAATGATTAAAGAAAGGATAAAATTCCCAAGCAGGATAAATAGATAAAAATCCACACCAACACATGTTGGAGTGAAATTATAGAGAATCAAAAGCAAAAATTATCTGAAAAGCACACAGAGAAGAAACGCAAATTACATAAATAAAAAAAAACGAATATTAGAATAATGGTAAATTTCTCAGTAGCAAAATTGGCAGCCAGATCTCAATGACATAGTAACCTCAAATATTCAAAATAAAATAACTGTCAACCTATAATTTTATACTTACGTAAACTACTATTCAAAAAACAAGGGCATGATAAAATTTCTTTTTCAGACAGTATACCTGAGAGTGTTACCTCTTACACAGTTTCATTACAGAACTTTCTAAAAATTGTTCATAATGTGTAGAAACATTGAACATTAAAATAAAGGACTGAGATGCAAGAATGAATTATGTGTAGGTATTTAGGTAAATTTGTGAGTAAATGTAAAATTGTCTGACTGAAACTGTAGTGATAAAATTTAGATCATATTAAAATAATATGCAAATAAAATGTCATGAAATGATTAAATATAATGTCACCCATGGTCAGGCAGGGAAATGGAGGTATTTATTGTCTAATGTGCATATAAATATGTTAGCAGAAATACAAAAAGTTAAAATAAAGTATAAATTACAATACAGTAGAAAAATTCAATTAACAATAAAATTTTTAAAATTCAACTAAGGAAAAAAGAAATGCTTGAATAAACCAAAAATAAAGCAAGAAAGGAAAAACAACAAGAAAAAAACAGGCTAAATCAAAAGTTCAATGTGAAATGTAACCAAATAATGTAATGTATAATATTAAATGTGAATGGGCTAAACTTGCTAGTAAGAAGATCTCCATGTTATGTATAGTAATGTAGTAATTCAGTGTATTGCTTATAAAGACCTTTTTACTCTATTAAGTTGGGTAACTAGAAATTTTAAAAAATTGACAACCAACATATTATATAATTAGTAAATATAGCAATGGCATTGGTATGATTTTGTCATATTTTCCTATAAATAATTTCCTACAGGTGCTTTAGGTTATAGTAGTATGCTTTTTCACAAAATATGCTTCTAGATTTTTCAAGTCTTTCTTTGTCAAAAAATATTTTTGGAACAATTTTTTGTGGAAGTAACCAAGCAAAATGGAGTAGGAGATAGGGAAAGATAAAACATTTTATTTTATTTTTTATTTTTTAAAAGATTTATTTATTTTTATTTTAGAGAGAGAGAGAACACGAGTACACAAGCAGTGGGTCGGGGTAGAGGGAGAGGGAGAGAAACAGACTCCTCCCTGAGCACAGAGTAGACTCAGGGCTCCATCTCACAAACCAGAAATCATGACCTGAGCCAAAACCAAGAAGAACCAGATGTTTAACCAACAGAGCCACCCAGGCACCCCAAGATAAAACATTTTAAATTATTTCTTGCTGTTATGTATTTCTTTTTTAGGATATTTCATTTATATTTGTTATTACATTAGTTCCTAAGAACTATTACATTAGTTCATAGTTTCTTATTTAATCTGCATTGATTCAGTGAATTTTTTTTTAAAGATTTTATTTATTTATTTGACAGAGATAGAGACAGCCAGAAAGAGAGGGAACACAAGCAGGGGGAGTGGGAGAGGAAGAAGCAGGCTCATAGCGGAAGAGCCTGATGTGGGGCTCGATCCCATAACGCTGGGATCATGCCCTGAGCCGAAGGCAGACGCTTAACCGCTGCGCCACCCAGGCACCCCAGGACTGCACATTTCTGCCATCTATCATATATCTTCCACATAAATGATTTCCAATGGAAATCTATTTTATTCTTTTTTGTCATTCCCTGATTTCTTAAGGAGTAGCAGCCATTTTTTTCATTTACTTGCTCAGAATATATTTTACCTTTTTGTAGTATAATCCATATACTTATCTTGCATTTATGACATTTCTATGTTTTTAAAAGCACTATTCCTTTAGTTCATCATTAACTGAAAAATTAAATTTATTATATGACAGTTTGCCATCTTTTCTTTATTTCCTTTTCTTAATTTGCTCTCTGGTTTCATTAATTATATTATTTCTTGTTCATACTAATTGTGTTTTCTTCACACTGTGCATTTTCATTACTTTACTGACTTTTCCTTTCCTTTCCTTTTTTTTTTTTAATGAAGATTTATCTGTTCATTTTAGAGAGAGAGAGCATGCACTGGGGGAGGAGCAGGGGGGAGGGAGCAGGACAAGCAGACCACAAGGTATGCTGAACATGGAGCTTGATCCCAGGACCCTGAGATCATGACCTGAGTTGAAAATAAGAGTCAGATGCTCAACCTACTCTGCCACCTGGACACCCCTCACCTTTTTTAGTTACGGTCTTTTAAGTCTTAAAAATACCATTTCTGTACTTTTTTTCACGTGTGTGTGTGTGTGTGTGTGTGTGTGTGTGTGTGTGTGTGTTAGGCTGATTAATGGGGCTAAATGCTAAACAAAAATTTCAGGGACTTTCTGAATATTGCAGTATACCTGGTTAATCCTAGACTAGTAAAAATAAGAAATACATTTGGACCAAATGATGCTGTGTAATGTTCAAATTCAGATCTGCATAGATTCAGCCTTCCATAACACATTTTGGTTATGCATCCTCATTTCCAATTCTTGAGGCATTAATGGTATAGAAGTCACAAATTTATTTTGGTATATACTGATGTCCAAGGTGCAATAAGATGTTGGAATGATGCTCTGAATTTTCAAAATGGATTTCTAAACTGACATAATATATGCTTTTCATATGTGTCTTTGTCAATATGGATTCCAGCAACTACATTAGTAGGATGTCATTAGAAGAGCCTGTTTAGTTAGGACATGATGGAAAGGCTACTTAGAAAAGCCTTCTATTCTTCACCAAAATATGTAAAACACATGTTAAAATCAATTTTATTTACCTAAAGTCTAGTTTCAGGTATTTAAGTTGTATAGTTTCTTAATTAATATATACCCTATAGCAGATAGCCTGGATTGCAACTGGTTTTGATTACGGAAATTGCCCATTTCTTTCAAAATCTTATGTTAAATCACAGCATTTTCAAGATAAAGAGGGAAAAGGCACATGAAAATATAAAACCCACTTTGTAACTTCAGCTGCAATTTCCTGGTTTAAATCTGTACATTTACTGTTACATTAATTGCTTTATATGAAATTTTTACTTACAGGAAATATTTTATTTGTTGGTCACCAGCTATTTCTGTAGGTGAAGGAATTCTGTCATATAGGACAATGGAAATAAATTGTTAAAGCGTACATTTTGAATTTATTTTATGTTGTCAAAATTATGGAGAACAAGCTTGGAAGGAACTTTTAAAAATGCATCTTTAGTTTGTAGTTGCTTTAAAAACCCTTTTATTATGGAAAACAGATAAAGAATAATATAGTGAAATAACAGTGATCCATATCTTCTTTCATCTCCCCTCAATTTTGTTTTCTTTAGATATATTTAGAAATAAATTTGCACTTCATCTCATTTCCACATTAAACAATTCAGTATGCATACCTAAAATACAAAAACTTTCTTTTTCTGCTTAACCAGCTGCCATTATCACAATTAAAAAAAATATATGATAAAACTTCTATCAGTATTTAATAAACAACCAATTTTTCAGATTTTTTTTATTATCTCCATGCCATCTTTTCCACTTTGGTTTCTCCAATTTACCCAAACAATCTTTCTACATTTTTAGGGAAGCTCATTGGCTACTGGATCTTCTTTACCTCTAGGCCTCTTCTATGGACAGCTATTTATTAAACATGAAGTGAGCTTTCCAATTAAAATTCAATTAGTATGTTTTTACCTAAGTTTTCTTGAGTTTATACTTGCACTTTTCTCTTATGAAGACATACACATCTTGGTCCTTTTTTTCTCTAGTTCATTGAACATTTTCCTTTTTATCACTCATTTTGACCAATTTGATTGTGGCATGCTTTGGTGTACTTTCCCTGTGTTTCTTGTGCCTAGGCTTCGTTGAAATTCTTGGATCTGTGTGTTTATAGTTTTTAACAAATTGAAAATTTCTAGCCATTGTTTCTTCAAAATTTTTTTTCCGTTTCTTTTCTAGTCTAGAAATTCCAATTACATTTGTAGTTGGCCAATTATGATGGTTTGTTCATTTTTTTGGAAAATGTTTATTCTCTGTTTCATATGCCTCTACACTCACAATTTTTTTTTTGTAATGTTTAAATTGTTATCAGTCTTATTCAGTGTTTTTTTTAGTATCAGATATTGTACTTTTCATTTCTGGAAGTTGAATTTGGGACTTATTTTCAAATCTTCTATATCTCTACCTACCACTTTGAGTATGTGGAATCTAGTTATAATTATCATTCTAATGTCCTTGTCTTAACTCTAACATCTGTGTAATTTCTAAGTCAGTTTTGATTGATTTCTTACCTTATTATGAAGCATCGAATTGTCTTCCTTCCTTGAATGCTTAGTAATTTTTTATTCCTGTCAGACATGAATTTTACTTTACTGTGTACTGGTTGTGTTATATATTCCTATAAATATTACTAAGCTCTATTTTGGAATGTAATTGTTTAGAAGAAGTTTGACCCTTTTGGATTTTGCTTTCGGGTTTCTTAGGCTGGACTAGGTTTGTTTAGGTTGGACTAGAACACTGTTCAGACTAGGGTTAATTACACCTCATTGTTGAGTCATGCCCCTTCCAAGTAATTTACCTAGTGCTCATGTAGTCTGGATGAGGGGAGAGGCACTCTTCTTGGCCAGTGTGAGGATGGAGTACTATTTCACCTAATCTTTTTAGGTGCTTTTTTCTTGGTCTCGAGTAATTTCTTCATATGCATATGCCATTCCTGTCCTGTGGCCTGGAAATTCTCTCAGGCAGTCACCTGGGGCAATCATAGGGGACACTTCATTTTTTCCCATTACTATGGATCACTGACTTTATTTCCTGATGTCTATTATTTTGAAAACCATTGTTTCATATCTTTATTTTTTATTGTTTTATGCAGGAGGGTAAATCCTGTCTGTTACCCTATCTTGGCCAGGAGCCTAAATCATGATTAGTCTGAATAGCCACTTTTTATCTTGTATTATGATTAGTTCAGTGATATGACAACTCTAATGTAAATCCGTCATATTTATTACACCATAGCTTAATTTAAGGTGATATAATTGTTATGCAAAAGAGAGAATCAACGCAAGGATAATTAGGCAATAAAATCTACATAACTTGATCACCTTCAGTTTTAGAAGATGATGGGTAAAAAATGGGTATCAAGGTTACTGGACTGTCAGAAAGAGATAATTTTCAGTGGAAGATATTGAGAGCCTTGTTAGGCATGTCTCACAAGTGTGAAAGCAGCATCCATTTGAAGGAAACACATTGCGGGGTGAAGATGGAGATCTGAATCACATGAAGGAGTTTGGAACACTTCACTATTTCCTGAAAGCCTTATAATTTCTAAATCATCCTTTGCCTTATGCTGTTGTACCAATCTGGAATGATCTATGTCACCTGCCCATTTATTCCATGTCAAATTTAGACAATTTCAGATGTCACCTGTTTAATAAAAACTTTTGTAATCTAATTAAATATAATTATGTCTATCTCTGCATTTGACTTACACCTCTATTGAGGACTTTTAATTTACCTTGTATTGTAGGTACTGGTGAACTTTATCGTCTACTAAGTGGTTATTACCTTCAAAGATAGATTGTGCATTAGATTTTTTGCATTCCTTATGGCAGTGGTTTTAACTACAGTATTTTGATAAATTGACTACTTTGAATTCATTGATTATGCAGTGCTTATTCAAAGTTCATTAATAAAAATTTAACCAATAGAGATTGTGAATGGTTTACTTGATTTAGAAAATGGGTTTAAAAAGATTCAAGTTTAATGTTAGTACAATATTCTTTTATGTATGTTATTTTTATTTCCTAACATGTGCGATGAAGGGCTAGGGCTGCATTGCCAGTTTAGGGGTTGCCAGTTTAGCTTCAGTCTGTTACGGATGTGATGCAGACAGTGTGTGATACAGTTCAACATCATTTCCCACTTATGCCCTGCAGGAAAAAAAAATACCATTGCTTTTCAGGAGCTAATAGGAGATACATTACAAGTTGAGATAAATAATTATAATATTTTTCTTACTTCATAAATACCTTAATATCATTCAAACTCTGTATGCATTTTATTGACATTCCCCACAAATTAGACAAGAAGTAGTAAAACAAATAAAAATAACTGAATCAGTTGTCTTTTGTAGCATTGTTAGCAAATTGTGTAAGGGTAATAAAAACAGCATTTAAGATAGAGTAAACTAATATTGTAGACAGTGAAAACAATGCAACAAAAAGTTATTGAACTTGGATGGAAAAGTCAGAAAATTTGGATTGCTTCAGAAAACAAAGCAGAAAACCTGTAGCATTGGACTAAAATATGAACTTGGTGATATTATGTTAATGTAGTCGTACCAAAAAAAGTTTTTTTCCTCTTGTATACTCATAGGGAAAATAGCTAACTTTCATTGAAACCACCAAAAAAACCAGAACAATAATATTAAGCACGCAAAATCATCAAAGCTCTGCTCTCTTTATTCATGCCATGAACGTCTGTATCACAATTAAGCCCAATAATTCCCAGGTGCAAACTGTAAGTATACTGGTGACAAGCATAATTCTTTCTATCTTTTGAATTTTAGTTGAATAAAATATGACCTGAAAATTCAGAAAAGTGAAAATAAAAATGGGAAGAAATCATTCAAAGGAAATAGTTACTCAAAATAATTACTCAAATGCTATCCCCAATTTCTTTTTATTTAAATCACAATTCAATTGGTTTTCAAGGAACCAAATTTTAAAATTATGTTGTCCTTCAGATTTCAGGTGTTGTCGTTTACTTTACGTTATTTCATTGTATTTCAGATTATATTTAATCTTCTTTTTCCTTAGTCTTATAATTACAAATGATCAGTTCAAAAACATATCATGGACTAGTAGAATAGTACTTAAATCTGTATTCTAATTCTATAAAATTACCACCTAATAAATGTGCCTTTAAGCACATTTTGAATACTCTCTGAACCTCACTTCCTTCATCTGTTAGATGGAGTTAAAACAGATGATCTTTAAAATCTGCTAGACTAGAGCTCTGATGTACTTTCTTTAAAACAATATATTACTTTTAGGAATTTTTCACCTGCAATACACCACTGATCTATTCACGTCATGAGAAACATATAAAATATTCTCCTAGCTTACAAAATTTGGAAAACATGGTAGAATCCATGATGATGCCAGAACATGTTTATTAAAAGCAGAAAATGCAAATTCTGGGCATTGAAAGTTTGGTGCATAGCCCCAGCCTCTGCAATGATTCACCTTGCGACCACGGTCATGTATATCTAATTAATTATGGACTAATTTTGCATGTTTCATTGTACTTAAAAGTAAAGCATGTTTGTGAAGAAGAAAAATCAGTGTCTTTGCTCATGTTATTATTAACAAAACCCCATTAAACATAATTAAGAGCAGTGTAAGGTATTGAAATTTTCTTTATGTACCTTAATACTTGGTCATTATCTTATATAGCAAATCTGTCTAAAAATAGAATTTACAAGGAGATTTTAAATAATTTTCATCTGTATCTGTGTCTTCACAGTATACTTGCCTCTTAAAGCACATCACTTAGCACCCGGGTTGTAATTACTACAGGCCCATTTGTCTTCGTCACTGGACTTGAGGGCAAAAGACTGTCTCTCTTCACATTTGTTTACTCTGTACTTGGAACTGTTCCCAGCATATACCAATACAATCTACAGATATGTGTAAAGAATATTTTAAGGTAATTATATAATTATGCCATTGTGGAATCCACTGGATACCATGCTTAACTGCCTAAAGAGCATCAGTCTTTCTGTAACTTGAGAAAGCATATTGATACACTCCTTGTGGTCTGAATCTTGGTTACCTCCCTGGAGCTCCATCTGTTAAATTTACTTACTCATGTCCCCAGGAGAAAGGAAGATAATGTGTGATTCATTACCCTCCACCACTTCACAGCACAGAACTAATCTCTCAATTACCCGTAATACAAATGGCGCTGTATGACTCCCGTTGTCATACTCTGTGCTATTTATCTTGGAAGGATCTAACAGAGGACCAAGAGCTTTGCTGCCAGTACTGCTGAGTAAATTTCCTTAAGTAGATGTAAGAAGCTGCCAGTCTTTCTTGTCAGCATGCGAATTATGTCATCTGTGATAATCTAGATTTATAGAGCCATGTGTATCACTTTTAAAATCCTGAAATTTATGTTCTGTGTATGCGTGTGAACCACAAGTGTATTATAAGAAAATAATACAAGCACATCTATCCAACTGGCAGCCTTATATTTTAATGCACTTCTTTTTAAAAGAACTTCTCAAAGTGCTGTTACATTTTCTATTCTATCATTCAATCTTCCTTTATAAACTGGAATATTCAAATGAAAAGAAAGCTCTGCTACTATTTGGCTATCTAGTGTTACAGCTGATATAGGAAAGGCAAGACAAGTGCTTCTTTCCATTTATTTAACAGTTTTCAGAAAATGATTTGATATTCTTGGTAGAAATACATCCCTGGGGCCATTAAAATTTTAAAAATTGTCATAGTAGCTTTGTTCACAGTAGCTAAGAACTGGAAAGAAATCAAATGTGCATCAATAGAATGGTGAAATGAATTGTGTTGCATCCATGTAGTGGAATATTATACAGCATTCAGATGACCTGACTAGCAATAGCCCAACAGCTTGGCTAAATCTCAAAAATATAATGCTTGGTTAAGGAAAGTCGGACAGAAAGTACATAGTGCGTATTTCCATTTATGTAAGGCTATGAGCAGATGAAACTAATCTGGTACCAGCAGTTAGATTAGTAGTTACCCCTTGAGGCAGATAATTCTGAGCAGGCTGTGGAGTCTTCTGGAGTGTAGGAAGCGTCCTGTTTGCTCATCGGAATATTTTTTTCCATCCAACCATTCAGCAAAGACTTCTGTGCTAGAAAGTATGTAAAGTATAGCATAACTGTAAACTGTGGTTTAGTTCATATGTCCGTGGCTAATAACACGAACACACACGTCTTTTTGCAACAGTTATTGTTTTTACTGATCTTCAAATTGTCTTTTATGAAGGTCTGTTCAAGTTGCTCCTGTATCTTTTTTTACTTTAATTTTTGTGCTTAAATTTTTTTTTTATTTTTTAGTTCCTACGTCTTTCTTGTAACAGCATGGTAGTTTTGATTGCTTCCCTGCTGTTTGGTATGATATTCTAGACACATCTTGAATGTTTCTTACCCCAAATCTGAAATCAACTGTTTCCCAAATAGCACATCCTTTAAGTAAGAGGTGACATTTTGGAATATCAATTTATAATCTTGGATTCCTTATTTCTACTGGACTGATCATTGTTTCAAAGTTATTTTATTTTTAATACATAAATCTCAGCATTAATTCATACAATATTTTGACTTCAAACTCAATACTAAGGATTTGTATTTAACCTCTTATATTTTATTTACCTTTTCTCCTGTGACAAGAATCCTGTTGGTGAGCATTTGGATTTTTCCCATTTTTTGCTACTGTGGATGACGTTCGCATTGCTTCTTTGATAACTGACACGAATCTTCACTGCCACAGTATGCAGTCATTATAAAAGTCTGTCCTTTGTAAGCACGTGTAACAATGTATTCAATGCTCACCGTTAGTCCTTATGCAATGTATCTCTAGTTGTTTTTGTTATCTGAAGTTTTTTATAAAACACATTGTTCAGAAAGAATTCATTGACTTATTTTGTGCTGGTAACTCCCTATATACATGATATTTGAAAGTAATTTGATTGAACATAAAATCCTTCAGTAACTCTTGTCTTTCTTTTTATAATTTATTTTATGAAGTAAGAACCAGTTATATAAAGCTCTCTGTTAGGCTTCATTATTTACTCCTTAAATATATATTCTCTTTAAAATTTTGCCCAAAAACATATCAAATATTTATTGTAGACAAGGTCAGAGTCATTGCATAAAATTTTATTTTTCCTCAAAATTTGAATGTTACTTAATTCACATTTTCCCAATATTTGATGATATTGCTCCATTCCTTTCTAGTATCAGCATTGCTCATGTAGTCTGATGCCAATCGTACCATTTGCCTCTCTGTGAGCACTGTCTACTTTTGCTATTATCATTTTTCTCTACGAAGCTTTTGTAATTTTTCTAAGCCGTTTCTGTTCTGAACATTGGCTATTATATATCTAGATATTTTATATTTACCTTTCTGTAAATTGATTACCCCTTGAATTTTAGCATTTCTATCTATTCCAGTGATAAATGCAGCAAATGTATATTGACCTTTCTGAATTGTTTGACCCCATAATTCCAGACTTCTACATAACCCTTCTGTATTTATTTGACCTTTTTTTTTTTTTTAAATCCATCTACTTTTTTCCATGAGGCTCACATTTAAAATTTTCATGATTTCTGGATTTTTTTTTCATGGATATGGTATTCTATTTCACTTCTTAGGGTATATTAATCACAGTTTTTTTTTTAAACCCTTTTTTTAAATTAACTCAGCTTCTGTCTTTTTAAGTTGTAGTTTATAAATTTGTAGACTTTCCTACTTGTTATTATACAACATGTCATCCATGAGAAACAGTACAGGAAATAGTCTCACAAGCCCACTTAATCACAACCTTACTAAAGAAATGCCCAGAGGTAACCCTTTAAAATGCTGTATCCCTTTTTGCCACCTGAATCTGGTATTTACATTTCCAAATGCATATTTTACACATTTAATACTCCTAAGGAAATATTTTAAGTTGTGGTAAATTCTCCAAAAGCAAAAGTTTGGCTTGACTCTTTAATCATAGGTAATCCATGGAGCGCAAGCAGACTGTTCCTAAGACCCACAAGGGCTGAAGAATCTTCTTTATATTTAGCCTGGAAGATTTATGCAGTAGCTTGGAAAGATAGAATGTAGTCTATCTTTAGTATAGAGGCAGTTTAAAAACATATTTTTTTTCTCACATGGCAAATTAACCACAATGGCTTAATGCTTTTATTTAGCCTGTTCCTATTTTATCTATGAAAAGAATAAATCTTAAAGATATTTCTCAACACTGAAGTAAATCATATGTTGCATGTTATGCAATTAAGTATAAAATTGCCTACATTGTCTGCAGATATTTTTAGAGACATAACTTTTAACATTAAAAGACTTTAGTTTTTGGAGCAGTTTTAAGTATATGGAAATATTGAGGAGAAAGTGCAGTGAGGCACATTTAACTCTCACGCCCATGGGTTTCTCTGTTATTAACATCTTGCATTAGTGTGGCACATTTGTTAACAGTTGATGAACCAATAGTACTATTAAATAAAACCCGCAGTTTATGTTAGCTTGTGTGTTTCCAAGTTCTATGATGTAACAAATATATTCACCATTACAGTATCATACAGAGTAGTTTCCTGATCTAAAAATCCTGTGCTCCACCTTTTTGTACCTTCACTCCTCACTCTAAACCACTGGAAGCCACTTATCTTTTAACCCTCTATACAGTTTGACCTTTACAGAATGTCATATAGTTAGAATCATGCAGTGTGTAGCCTTTTTATATTCTTTCTTTCTTTCTTTCTTTCTTTCTTTCTTTCTTTCTTTCTTTCTTTCTTTCTTTTTTCTTTCTTTCTTTCTTTCTTTCTTTCNTTATATTCTTTCTTTCTTTCTTTCTTTCTTTCTTTTCTTTCTTTCTTTCTTTCTTTCTTTCTTTCTTTCTTTCTTTCTTTCTTTCTTTCTTTTTTCTTTCTTTCTTTCTTTCTTTCTTTCTTTCTTCTTTCTTTCTTTTTCCTTTCTTTCTTTCCTTCCTTTTAAGATTTTATTTATTTATTTGACAGAGAGAGTACAGCAGGGGGAGCAGCAGGAGGAAAGGGAGAAGCAGGGTCCCCGCTGAGCAAGGAACCCCACGTCGGTCGGTCTTGATGTCAAGACCCTGGGATCATGACCTGAGCCGAAGGCAGATGCTTAACCAACTGAGCTCCCCCAGGCATCCCTATACTGGCTTCTTTCCTGTGGCAATATTCATTTAAGGGTTCTCCTTGAATGGCTTGAGAGCTTGTTTTTATTTATTGCTGAGTAATGTTCCATTGTCTGGATGTACCACAGTCTGTTTATACATTCACCTATTAAAGGACACGTTGGCTGCTTTTTATCCTTGGTAATTAAAAATAAAGCTATTATAAACATTAGTATGCAGGCTTTTGTGTGGACCTGAATTTTCATTCAAGTAAATACCGAAGAGTGAGCTTGCTGGATCATGGTAAGACTATGTTTAGCTTTGTAAGAAACTTCTAAACTGTTTTCCAAAGTGGCCAAAGTGGCTGTACCATGTTACCTTCCCACAAAAAAAAAAAAAAAAAAAAAAAAAAAGGTTGCTCCACATCCTTGCCAGCATTTCATGTTGTCAGTTTTCTGGATTTTTTTCTATTTTAATAACTGTGTAGTGGTATCTCGTTTTGATTTGAAATTCCTTAATGCATACTGAGTATCTTTTCATATACTTATGTGCCATCTGTGTATCTTACTTTGTAAGGAAGATCTCCTCACATCTTTTGCTCATTTTTTTTAAAGATTTTATTTATTTATTTGACAGAGAGAGAGAGAGAGCACAAGCAGGGGGAGCAACAGGCAGAGGGAGAGGGAGAAGCAGACTCTCTGCTTAGCAGGGAGCACCATGCAGGGCTGATCCCAGGACCCTGGGATCATGATCTGAGCTGAAGGCAGATGCTTCACTGACTGAGTCATCCAGGCACCCCTCTTTTGCTCACTTTTTAATTGGGTTATTGGTGAGGTGTAAGAGCTCTTTGTGTATTTCAGATAACAGTCCTTTATCAGAAATATCTTTTATAAATTACTTTCTCCTAATCTGGCTTGTCTTCTCATGTATGAGACAGTCTTTCACATAGCATTATTTTTAAATGTAGCTAAAATTCAACTTATCCATTATTTCTTTCATGGATCATGTCTTTGGTGTTGTATCTGAAAGATTGTTGACAAACCCAAAGCCATATTATTTCTAGGAGTTTTATAGTTTTGCATTTCACATTTAGGTCTGTGATCCACTTTGAGTTAATTTTTTCTGAAGGCTATTAACTCTCTGTCTAGATTAATTTTTTTGGCGTATATATGTACAATTGTTCCAGCACCATATGTTGAAAAGATGGTCTTTTCTCAATTGTATTGTTTTTGCTCCTTTATAAAAGGTTAGTTGACTAAATTTACATACATTTATTTCTAGGCTCTGTGTTCTATTCTACGGATCTATTTGTTTATTCTTTTGCCAATGCCATACTACCTTGATTGCTGTAGCTTTCTAGTAAGTCTTAAAATTGGACACTGTTGGTCCTCCAACGTGGTTCTTCTTTGATATTATGTTATCTATTCTGCATCTTTTGCCTTCCCATGAAACTTTAGAGTTAGCATGTGAATATCTACAAAATAACTTGCTGGGATTTTTTTATTGGTTTTACGCTAAATCTATAAATCAAGTTGTGAAAAAGCAGCATCTTGAAAATACTGGTTCTTCTTATCCATAAATGTGGAATATATTTCTCCATTTATTTTGTTCTTTTTCAAATTCTTTTAGAAGAATTTTGTTTTTCTCCTATTGATCTCAAACATATTTTATTAGATCACCTAAATTTTCATGTTGTGGGTATTAATGTTAAGAGCATTTTGTTTTTAATTTCAAATTCCACTTGGGTTTTTTTGGTATATAGGGAAGCAATTGATTTTTGTGTGCTGTAAGCTTGCTGTATCACTTATCAGCTCCTGAAGTTTTCAAATTAATCGTTTCAGTTTTTAGACAAAGTTAGTCATCTGTGAGCAAAGACAGTTTATTTCTTCCTTTTAGTCTGTAACCTTTTACCTCCTTTTCTTGTTCTATTGAAGTAATTAGAATTTTCAATGCAGTTTAAGAAGAGTGGTGAAAAAGGATATGCCTTTGTCCTGATCTTAGAAGGAAAGCTTATTGTTTCTCACCATTAGTAGGATTTTAACTGTAGATTTCTTGTAGGTGTTCTTTATCAGGTTTAGGAAGTTCTGTTATTACTGAAAGTTTTCATGATGAATATGTGTTTAATTTTGTCAAATGCTTTTTCTGCATTGATGTGAACATGTGATTTTTCTTCTTTCTCAATGTGATAGACTGAAATACTTAATTTTGAAATGCTAAACCAACCTTGGAGCTATGATAAATTCCACTTGGTCCTGGGGCATAATTCATTTTATACATTGTTAGACTCAATTGGCTAATTTTTGCTGAGGCTCTTTGCATCTATATTTATGAGAGATACTAGGCCGTATTTCTCTTGTATTGTCTTTGTCTGGTTTTGATATTAATGTTAATACTGCCCTCGTATAAAAAGCTTCTGCACAGTCAAGGAAACAGTCAAAAAACTAAGAGGCAGCCCACGGAATGGGAGAAGATATTTGCAAATGATGCTACAGATAAAAGGCTGGTATCCAAGATCTTCAAAGAACTTCTCAAACTCAATACATGTGAAAAAAAATAATCAAACCAATAAATGGGCAGAAGATATGAACAGACACTTTTCCAATGAAGACATACAAATGGCTAACAGACACATGAAAAAATTCAAAATCATTAGCTATCAGGGAAATTCAAATCAAAACCACACCAAGATAACACCTTATACCAGTTAGAATGACAAAAATGGACAAGGCAGGAAACAACAAATGTTGGAGAGGATGTGGAGAAAGGGGATCCCTCTTACACTGTTGGTGGGAATGCAAGTTGGTACAGTCACTTTGGAAACAGTGTGGAGGTCCCTCAAAAAGTTAAATATAGAGCTACCCCATGATCCAGCAATTGCACTACTGGGTATTTACCCCAAAGATACAGATGTAGTGAAGAGAAGGGCCATATGAACCCTAATGTTCATAGCAGCATTGTCCACAATAGCCAAATCATGGAAGGAACAGAGATGCCCTTCAACAGATGACTGGATTAAGAAGATGTGGTCCATATATACAATGGAATATTACTCAGCCTCAGAAAGAACGATTATACAACATATGAAGCAATATGGACGGGACTGGAGGAGATCATGCTAAGTGAAATAAGTCAAGCAGAGAAAGACAATTATCATAGGGTTTCACTCATTTACGCAACATAAGAAATATGAAGGTTGGTAGGAGAAGGAAGGGAAGAATGAAGGGGGGGTAAACAGAAGGGGGAACAAACCATGAGAGACTATGGACTCTGGGAAACAAACTGAGGGATGGGGGATTGGGATAGGCTGGTGATGGGTATTAAGGAGGGCATGTATTGCATGGTGCACTGGGTGTTATATGCAAGTAATGAATCATGGAACATTGCATCAAGAACTGGGGATGTACTGTATGGTGACTAATATAACAAAATAAATATTATTAAAAAAAAACTGGCCTAATAAGATGAGTTAGGAAATATGGAAAAGCATGCAGAGAACTAGTATAATTTCTTGCTTAAATGTTTGGTGGAATTCACCATGGAATCCATACGGGCCTGTTACTTTCAATTTGAGAAGGTTTTAATTATTATTTCAATTTCTTTATAGATATAGACCTAATTATATTATCTGTTTCTTTTGGCAGATTATTTTTTTCAAGGAATTGATCCATTTCACGTAGGTTATCAATTTTGTGAGCCTAGAGTTATTCATAATATTCCTTTACTATCGTCTTAGTATCCATGGACTCTGTAGTGACAGTTCCTCTATCAGTTCTGATAGTAGTAGATGGTAATCTTTCTCTTATCTTCTTAACCTGGCTAAAACTTATCAATTTTAATCTTTTCAATTAACCAGTTTTGTTTTTATTGATTTTCTCTATTGATTTTTTATTTTTAATTTCATTGACTTCTGCTCTTTTTTTTCTGTTAAATTTAATTTGCTCTTTCTTTTCTAATTTCATAAGATAGAAGCTTATATTATTGATTTTTATCTTCTTTTCTAATATGTGCTTTCAATTTTATAAATTTTTTCTGTAGCCTCTGCTTTTGCTGAATCCCACACTTCTGATTTGTTGTATTTTCATTTTATTTTAGTTTGTAATATTTTTAATATTACTTTATTTTTTTCTTTGACCCATGTGTTATTTAAAAGTGTATTGTTTAATCTGTGTTTTGAGCTTTTCCAGCTATCTTTCTGTTATTGATTGCTTGTTTAGTTCTCTTGTATAGAGCATACAATGTATGATATCTAGTCTTTTACTATGTTGAGGTGTTTTTTATGACCCAGAATGTGGTGTTCTGGTGAATGTTTCCTGTCAGCTTAAGAAGAACTTGTATTTTGGTTGTTGGATGAAGTAGTCTATAGATATTAATTATATCCGGTCCATTAATTGTGCTTTTGAGTTCAGTTATGTCCTTAGTGATTTTCTGCCTGTTGGATCTATGCATTTCTCATGAAGGAGTGTTGAAGTTTTTAATTACAATGGTGGCTTAATTTATTTCTCCTTGCATTTCTATCAGTTTTTTCCTCATGTTTTTGATACTCTGTTGTTAGGTGCATAGGCATTAAGGATTATTATGTGTTCTTGAGAATTGACCCCTTTATCATTATGTAATGTCTGTCTTTATCCCTGATAATTTTTCTCTCTTTGATCAGTGTTCATATGATATACATTTTTTCATCCTTTTCTTTTTAATCTATATGTATCCTTATACTTAAAATGAGTTTCTTATAAACAACATACAATTAGGTCCTATTTTTTGATCTACTCTGACAATCTTTGTACTTTAGTTGATGTATTTAGATGTTTGATATTATATTGATTATTGTTACACTTGGATTAATATCCACCATATTTGTTATTTTTTCTATTCATTTATGTTCTTTGTTTCTATTTTGTTTCCCACTCTTTTTTCTCACTTTCGTGGTTTTAATTAAGCATTTATATGGTTTCAGTTTCACTCCATTCTAAGCATATTAGTTTTACTTCTTTTTAAAATGTATCAGTGGTTGTCTGGAGTTCACAATATAGATTCTCAACTAATCCAAGTTCACTTCAAATAACTCTACTCCATTTACAGGAAGTGCAAGTAACTTAGAATAAATTATTGTCAATTCACGCATCACATTCCTTCTTTTATTGGTGCTTTTCATTTCACTTATACATGATCTATACTCATCAAATACATTGTTGTTATTATTTAGAACAAAGTGTTACATTTTAGATCAATTAAGAATAAGAAAAGTTTTATTTTAACTTATTTCTTCTCTAGTTTCTGATCTGCATCATTTTTCTTCTCTCTTAAGATCTCAACATTTTCGTAAGACAGGCCTACTAGCAACAAATTCCCTCAATTTTTGTTTGCCTGAGAAAGCCTTTATTTATATTTTACTACTGAAGATTTTTTTTTTCAGATAAAGAATTCTTGGTTTTTGTTTTTGTTGTTTTGTTTTTTTGCCAGCTGTCTTCTTTCCACTCTTTTCTTGTTTACTTGGTTTTCTTAAAAGTTGGATACAATTTTTGTCTTTGCTTCCCTGTAAATAAGGCATTTTTTTCCCCTTTAGTTTCTTTCAAGATTTTCTTTTTCTTTTATTTCTATAGTTAAACTATGATATGCTATATATATGTGGTTTTTTTTGGGGGGGGGGCAGGAGGTTTGTTTTTTTGTTTTGGCAAGTACCTTGCTTGGTGTTCTCTGAGCTTCTTGGATCTGTGGTTTGGTGTCTGACATTAATCAGGGGGAAGTTCTCAGTCATTAGTGGGTATTTGAGTATTATTCCTGGCTAATACTCAAAT
Source organism: Ailuropoda melanoleuca (assembly GCF_002007445.2). Lineage (NCBI taxonomy): Eukaryota > Metazoa > Chordata > Mammalia > Carnivora > Ursidae > Ailuropoda > Ailuropoda melanoleuca. The sequence continues at coordinate 3,359,587 of NW_023179820.1, forward strand.
CTCTGGACCTTATTCAATAGTTTAACATTCCTGTTCCTTTATTTCCTAGCAGAGCACTGTTAAGGGTCACATTTTTGAAAGGAGAGAATTATCTTTAGGAGAGTAAAATATGCTTAACATATTAAGACAATGGCAAATTACAGAGGGCCATGACTGAACAAAGAAAGGGTGTGAGATCCCCAATGAGCAAACACTGAGTGAACATATGGTTGGTCTTCTCCCACTATTCTCAAAAATGAGTGTTTCAAAGAATTTAAAAAATTTGCATGTTAAAAGTGAAAATTATTTCTTATGATACAAGACAATAAAAATTTGTCTTGTACAATTAGGTATTTTAGTAAATAATTGTTTAGTAGGATTCTCCCCCCCCAAACAAAGACAAATATATTAAACTGTTACTTGGCCCATATTTTCCTAGGTTTAAGGAAGAAACCAGAGACTTATGTTGTAGGAAGATTATTTGAAAAGCCATAGGAACACAGAATCAGAAATAATAAAATGAAAAATCTTTGAACATAATTTAACGTTCTGAAGGGATCTATTATTTTTCCATTCTTTTGTTTTGTTTTTTTTAAAGAAAGATGGTTAAAATGTCAAGAGTAAAATCAATAAAAGAAAATAAATTTAAGATGAAAAGAATATCTGAAAGAAAGCTTGAAACTGCATAGCAACCAAGATGATAGGTAGATAGATGATAGATTCAAGTGTCTGGCTAAGACAAGCATCCATTCATAATGATTATCCATCTACAGGACTTCAGAATCTTTTACTTTAAGATCATATGTACAACTAAAATTTCATAATACTCTCTCTAGTTTTAAAGCCAAAATGTTAAAAATATAAATCAAATAATGAATATATTTTCCAACATTAAATTAAATCTCTATCATCAATATTCACTTTAATGACATATTATTTAAGCAAAAGGGTGAATTGGACAGCTATGTCCTATGATATAATGATATATTATAGACATGCAGTATTATAAAACTGTCACATTATAAGAATTCATTTATCTAATGAAAAAGTTTTTCATCAATTCCATAAGAACTTATAAATGCATACATATATTTATACGTGTATAAATGACTTAATGTATTTATATTATTTATATATTACACATATCATTATTTTCTAGATTAAATATATCTATAGATATTTTAGATATATTAATATAAATATATTTATATAGCTTTTGAATGATTTTGCAACAGATAATGAAAAAGTGATTTGAACTTCCTAGATTCACATAATATTTTAGCCTTTTTCCCTGTCTCCTCTGAAACTGGATAGGTTTGTTGAGAAATTGTAGGTAAGAAATATAAATGTATTAGGTAGTGTATGCTAGATTCTTTCTGAAGAGCTTTACAAATATTACTTATTTAATCCTGAAGCTATTCTGTCAGGCAGATATTATCTGCCCAATTTTACACAGGAGAGTACTTTACAAACTAAGTACCTTTCTCAAGTTCATCCATTTATACATACTTTTTGAAAGTAGCTGCTGTGAAACATGTCATGTGGTCACAGCAGCACACATTGTGGATTGATGCACCCTCTTCAGGCAAGGTGAAAGAGGCTGGGGTCTGATTTGGTTGAGGAAGTCAGAAGAATTGCTGATAAAGTTGCATTAACTTGAGGTCAAAGGATACTCAATCAGTGGAAGAAATAACCCTGAGTGAGAACAGAGCTTGGTATTTTTAGAAATTGAAGGAAGGCCAGCAGGGGAGGAATCCCCAACCAAGGAGAAAGATGCCACCATTGGGAATCAGATCAATCAGTCCTTGGAAGGAATTTTTTTGCATTTTCTTCTAAGTTCAGAGGAAGCCCAGGTGGCATTTAACCACAGGCATGGCAAGGCAAATGTATACTTTAACATTATTTGTGGATAATGGGTGCTTGTGCTTAATGAATTGGGGATAAATTCAAAAAGTAGTTCTTGTGAAAGATGGTGGTGGCTTGAATTTCCAGGGAAGGTGGAGAAAGGTATAGTTGGGGCACAGTTAACAGGATGTGGTAATGAATTCAATGTAGAAGGTGAAAATTAAAAAAAAAAAAGAGATAATTTCTCAACAACTTCACGTCAAATCTATGGCAGGAGCAACTGGTGGATGGAAGTGCCTGATTCCAAGTGGAGAAAACAGTAGAAAGCGTATTTAATTAAAATATTTTGATTTTCAGATTCTGTCAGTTAACTAAGTCATGTCTGAAGCCAAGAGGGCAGATACAGATGGGGAATTAAAAAAAAAAAGGATCATTAGCAAATAAAATCACAGAGCTGGACAAGGAATTTTGAGGCTACACTGCTAATTGCTGCAGATCCACAATTTAATTCGTGGCTTCCGAACTCCCAAACATATGTCCTTAACCATTGGGCAATGGAGCCAGGCAGGCACACAATTTTATGAGATCTGAAAAATTCTCTTAATTACTACATCCACTCTAATGAGCTACCATATTATAAGCATCATATGATGTTTATTACATACATGTTTTTTAATCCTTTCTCTAACCACTTCTCTAAATGGTGGTTGTTATTTTTGTTTCACAGAAGAGAAAACTTGAAGTTTAGGAACTTAAAAATTAAGTCAAGGCATTGTTTTTATAACCTTTCTCTGTGAGTTCCCTCTAGTGCTGTTGTGATGCCCACCAGCTTAGAAAGAGCAACATTCTTGGGAGAAAATGATTCCTTAGGCTTGTGGTAGCAACGGTAGTAAGGGGGTGGCGTATGTGTTCTTTTTGTAATTATGTTAATAGTAAAATAAATTCCACTGAGGTATAATCAAGCTTGTTTTGGCAATAAATGTTAAAATAGAGAGATTCATGTGTGAAATGTTAACAATATTTACTTAATTGTATGATTCTCCTGTTGGAATCAGCTATCCTGTCAAGATCTCATCTCATCTCATCTACTATTAATAATGTATGTCACAGGTGTGTGCATGACTGGTCCACTAATGCAGCCGTCTGTCTCTAAAATTAAAATGAAAGCTTTGCCAGCAATTCATATCTGCCATCATCAGAGCAGATCATGTGCCAGTCCCCTCAGTACAAGAAAGTGTGCAGGCACTGCTTTTGTGTCAGGGTGTTTGAGGCACTCAGTGCTCAATGATGAGAGTGTCACCAGGAAAGGGCTCACTTACACAATCACACAGTTGGAGCGTTGCTTTCTTCTGAAGTATTATTACTTCCTTCACTGACCCAATGCCATCATTTGAGCAGACCCATTTCTTCCATGTACTCAGGTTGTAAATGTGTATCAATGTGTAGCCTAATAAAATTAGGTAAAAGCTATCACATTTGAAGTCAACCAACCATAGTTTGATGTGGCTTTAGATACAGACATATTGCCCCTAAAATAGGCGAAAGTTGGTAACAACTCAAGCTTACAGAAATAATGATGAGAATAAAAACAGAAAAAGGAAAGACAAAGAAAAAACATTTTAAAAAGTCACTGCTACTTTGTAAAAAACTTAATATTCTAATGTTCCAGGGATTCTTCCTAATACATAATTTGCAGAATGGCTGAAGTAACTTTCTCCATGAGTTTGTGCTGAGCTATTGTGTTTCGGTATCAAATTATGATATATTTTAAACAATGCTTAATGTTGTTTACTTTGAGGCACATTTTTAAAAGATTTTATTTATTTGTTTGAGAGAGAGAGATAGCAAGAGAGAGCATGAGCAGTAGGGAGAGGGGGCAAAGGGAGAGGGAGAAGCAGACTTCCTTCTGAGCATGAAGCCCATGAGATCAGGACCTGAGCTGAAGGCAGACACTTAATAGAGCCACCCAGGTGCCCCTCGTGGCACATTGTAAAGCATGGAGGAGCTGTGAAGGAGCAAGCACGAGTCAGGCTGACGGCCTCAGGCCCTGGCCCCACCACTTCACAGCTAGGATCTGGGCAGCGTCACTTAATCTCTCTGTGCCTATCCTTCATTATCTACAAAGCGCAAACAGTAGAAGTGCTTACCACAAAGCGTTGCTATATAGAGATTAACATTAAATTAACATTTATAGCAGCTTTATTCATAATTACAAAAAACTATAAGCAACCAAAATAACTTTCAAAGAGAACGAGTAAACAAAATGTGGTACATTCATAAAATGGTATATTATTCAGTGATAAAAAGAAATGGGCTATAAGACCACAAAAATACTTGGAGGAACTTTTAATGCACATTGTTGAGTGAAAATTCAGTCTGTAATGGGAACATACTATAGGATTTCAACTGTATGACATTTTGTAAAAAACAAAACTATACAGACATTATAAAGATGTGTGATTTACAGGAGTTTGAGGAGAGGGAAGGAGCTATGAATGGGTGGAGCATGGGGTTTGCAGGGTAGTGGACTATTCTGTATGACATGGTAGTGGTGGGTAGATGACATAATGCATTTGTCACAACCCATAGACCCATAGAACACAAAGAGTGAACCGTAATCTCGACATAAACTAAGGACATTGGTTAATAATGTATTCATATTGATTCATCAATTGTAATGAATGTGCCACACTAATACAAAGTTTAATAATAAGAAATGCTATGTATGATAAAGAGGAGCTTTATTGAATCTCTTTATACTTTCTCAACTTTTCTGTCAACCTAGAACTGCTATGCAAAATAAAGCCTTTTATCTCTTAATCACCTTCTCTATTTTGCCCATCCCCCTACCCACCTACCCTATAACAACCACCAGCTTGTTTTCTGTATTTAAGAGTTTAGTTGTATTTGTTTGTTCATTTGTTTTGTTTTTTAGATTCCACATGTAAGTGAAGTCATGTGGTATTTATTTTTCTCTATTTGACTTATTTCACTTAGCACAATACTTTCTAGGTCTATCCTTGTTGCCACAAATATATATATATATATATATATATACCATTATTTATACACACACAGACACACACACGTACCCCCTGCATCTTCTTTATCCATTCATCTACTGATGAACATTTGGGTTGCTTACGTATCTGGCCTATTGTAAATAACACTGCAATAAGCATAGAGCTACATATATCTTTTTGAATTAGTGTTTTCGTTTTCTCTGGGTAAGTACTCAGTAGTGGAATTACCACATCATATGGCATTTCTATTTTTAACTTTTTTGAGGAACGTTCAGATATAAAATAAATAAGTCAAGGAGATGAAAAATACACCATAGGGAATATAGTCAACAATATTGTAATAATGTATGGTGGCAGATGGTGACTATATTTAATCATGTTGAGAACTGAATAATGTGTAGAATTGTCAAATCAATATGTTAAAAACCTGAAACTAATATAACATTATATGTTAATTATGTCAATAAAAATTGATGGAAAAAAAAGCCCAAAATAATGTCTACTAATTTAAAGATTGTTAAATTAACTTGTGTCTAGTATGTGGCAGAGCCAGGATTCCAGCCCAGTCCATCCTACTCAAATAACTTTACTTTTAAAAAGTCAACATGTCTGGAGCTTCTGGGTTGGGGAACGAGTGAAGGATCTAGGAGAACAGTGTGCCTGGAGGACTTGGCAGCTCCTCAACCTTTCCCCTTACCCTGCCCTGTGCATCTCTTCCATCTGGCTGTTCCTGAGTTACATCCTTTTATGATAAACCAATGATCTAGAATCAGAAAAAAGATGGCGGAGCAGTAGGGCACCCCTTCTTCAGCTGGTCCCCTGAGTCGAGCTGGATATCTACCAGACCATCCTGAAAACCCACAGAATCAGCCTGAGATGTAGGAAGATACATCTGCATCTCTACAAACAAACATCTCCAGCGCTGAGTATTGAGGTACGAAACGGGGAGCCATGAATCCACGCACAGATATCAGAAGATAAACGGAAGGGGGAGAGAGCCGCCGTGCTTGGGCACCGGGAAGCTGTAGCCACCTGCACAAGGGAGATGGCCGGACTTATAGACTGACACCTGAGAGAAAGCAGACTGAAACCGTGAGGCTGGGAACGGGCGTGCGACCAAACTGAAAACTGGAGCTTCGGAGAACACACTGGAACCAGACTAAAACCAGGAGCTTGGAGCGCACATGCGACCAGACTAAAAACCTGCCCTCCAGAGCATGCTCGAACCGCACTGAAACAGGAGCTCGGGAGTGTGTGTGGGAGCGGGGCGGGGGGTGGGGGGGCTGGAGGTATTAGAAGCACAAAGGACAGAGACATGCCAGCCCTGGAAGTGAGGTCTGGGAGAGCGGCTGTGGGACGCTGCAGGGTTTTTGGCAGCACCGACAGAAACAGAGTTAAAGTGGCCAAGAGAGCTCAGTGGAGAGTGGACTGCAATCTCTCTGTTTTGAGACAGAGGCAAGGATAGGGCCACTGCTGCTCTGACTCTCAGAAGAGTCAAAGAAAACCACCAGGGAAAGCTGCCAGAGAAAAAAGCCCGGAAATACCAGCTCACATTGTGCCCATCCCCATCCCCCCTCACTGGGGACTGGGCAACTCTACCTAAACAGAGTTGCCAAGTATCAGTGCAGCAGGCTCCTCCCCCCAGAAGGCAGGCTGAAAAATCAAGAAGCCCACATCCCTAAGGTCCCGGTAAAACAAGTGCACACTGCCTGGGTCCTGGTCAATAATTTGGGCTCTAAGCATCCCCGCAATCTCTCATTAGAATGACAAGGAGGAGAAACCCTAAGCAAAAAAAAGGACACAGAGACTGTGGCCTCTGCCACAGAAATGATGAATATGGATATAACCAAATGGTCAGAAATGGAGTTCAGAGTAACAATGGTCAAGATGATGTGTAGGCTTGAAAAGAATATTAATGAGAATATAGAATCTCTAAGGGCAGAAATGAGAGTGAATCTGGCAGAAATTAAAAATGCTATGAATCAACTGCAGTCTAATAGACACTCTGACAGCCAGGGTAGATGAGGCAGAAGAACGAATTAGTGAATTGAAGATGGGATGGTAGAAGAGAAAGTTAAAACAGAATCTGGCTTAAAAAAATCCAACCGCAAGAATGTAGAATATGGGAGATTACTGACTCAATGAAACATTCCAATGTCAGAATCATTGACATCGCCAAAGGGGTGGAGAAAGAGAGAGGCCTAGAAGAGATATTTGAACAAATTGTAGCTGACAACTTCCCTAATCTGGCAAAGGAAACAAGCATTCATGTCCAAGAGGTGGAAAGGACACTTCCCAAGATCAATCACAGCAAACTTCCACCATGTCACATCATACTGCAATTTGCAAATATTAGATCCAAGGATACAGTATTGAAAGTGTCCAGGGCAAGGAGATTCCTTATGTACAGAGGTAAAAATATCAGGTAATGTCAGACCTGTCTACACAGACCTAGCAAGATCGTAAGGGCTGGCAGGGTATTTTCAAAGCTCTATCCGAGAAGAACATGGGCCAAAGATCCTTTATCCAGCAAGGCTGTCTTTCAGAATTCATGGAGAGATAAAGACCTTCCAGGATTGGAAGAAACTGACCGAATTTGTAATCACCAAACCACCCCCACAGGAGATATTAAAGGGGTTTCTATAAAAGTAAAAAGGCCCCAAGAGTGATACAGAACAGAAATTTACAATCTATAGAAACAAAGACTTCACAGGCAACATGACATCATTAAATTCATCTCTCTCAATAATCAGTCGCAATGTGAATGGCATAAATGCTCCCATAAAATGACACAGAGTTGCAGATTGGATAATAAGGCATGACCCATCCATTTGCTGTCTACAAGAGACTCATCTTGAACCTAAAGATACATCCAGACTGAAAGTGAAGGGATGGAAAACCGTTTTTCATGCCAGTGGACCTCAAAATAAAGCTAGGGTAGCAATTCTCATACCAGACAGATTAGATTTTAAACTAAAGACTGTAGTTAGAGATACAGAAGGACACTATATTATTCTTAAAGGATGTATCCAACAAGTGGATATGACAATTATAAATATCTATACCCCCAACNAAACCAGCCCTACAGGAGATATTAAGGGGGGTTCTATAAAAGTAAAAAGGCCCCAAGAGTGATACAGAACAGAAATTTACAATCTATAGAAACAAAGACTTCACAGGCAACATGACATCATTAAAATCATATCTCTCAATAATCACTCTCAATGTGAATGGCCTAAATGCTCCCATAAAACGCCACAGGGTTGCAGATTGGATAAAAAGACATGACCCATCCATTTGCTGTCTACAAGAGACTCATCTTGAACCTAAAGATACATCCAGACTGAAAGTGAAGGGATGGAAAACCGTTTTTCATGCCAGTGGACCTCAAAATAAAGCTAGGGTAGCAATTCTCATACCAGACAGATTAGATTTTAAACTAAAGACTGTAGTTAGAGATACAGAAGGACACTATATTATTCTTAAAGGATGTATCCAACAAGTGGATATGACAATTATAAATATCTATACCCCCAACAGGGGAGGAGCTAGGTACACAAGCCAACTCTTAACCAGAATAAAGGGACAAATAGATAATAATATGTTAATAGTAGGGGATCTCAACACTCCGCCCTCAGCAATAGACAGGTCACCTAAACAGAAAATCAACAAAGAAACAAGAGCTTTGAATGACATACTGGACCAGATGGACCTCATAGATAGATACAGAACACTATACCCCAGAACAACAGAATACTCATTCCTTTTGAATGCACATGGAACTTTCTCCAAACTAGACCATATACTGGGTAACAAAACAGGTCTCAACCTATACCAAAAGACTGAGATTATTCCCTGCATATACTCAGACCACAATGCTTTGAAGCTGGAACTCAATCACAAGGAAAAGTTTGGAAGAAACTCAAACACTTGGACCCTAAGAACCATCCTGCTCAAGAATGATTGGGTAAACCAGGTAATTAAGAAGGAGATTAAACAATTTTTGGAAACCAATGAAAATGAAACCACATTGGTCCAAAACCTATGGGACACTGCAAAGGCAGTCCTAAGGGGAAAATACATAACCATCCAAGCCTCACTCAAAAGAATAGAAAAATCTAAAATGCAGTTTTTATATTCTCACCTCAAGAGGCTGGAGCTGGAAGAGAAGAACAGGCCTAACCCACACACAAGAAAGCAGTTGATCAAGATTAGAGCAGAGATCAATGAAGTAGAAACCAGGAACACAGTAGAGCAGATCAACAGAACTAGAAGCTGGTTCTTTGAAAGAATAAATAAGATCGATAAGCCACTGGCCAGACTTATTCAAAAGAATAGAGAAAGGACCCAAATTGATAAAATTATGAACGAAAGGGGAGAGGTCACAGCCAACACCAATGAAATAGGAAGGATCATTAGAAACTTTTATCAACAGCTTTAGGCCAATAAATTAAACAACCTAGAAGAAATGGATTCCTTCCTGGGAACCTATAAACTACCAAGACTGAAACAGGAAGAAAGTGATTATTAAACAGACTGATTAATTATGAAGAGATTGTAGCAGTGATCAAAAACCTCCCCAAATGGGCGCCTGGGTAGTGCAGTTGTTAAGCGTCTGCCTTTCGCTCAGGGCATGATCCCGGTGTTCCGGGATCGAGTCTCACATCGGGCTCCTCTGCTGGGAGCCTGCTTCTTCCTCTCCCACTCCCCCTGTTTGTGTTCCCTCTCTCGCTGGCTGTCTCTCTGCCACATAAATAAATAAAATCTTAAAAAAAGAAAAAAACAAAAAAACTTCCCCAAAAACAAGAGTCCAGGGCCTGAAGGATTCCTGGGGGAATTCTACCAATCATTCAAAGAAGAAATAATACCTATTCTCCTGAAGCTGTTTCAAAGAATAGAAACAGAAAGAAAACTACCAAACTCATTCTGTGAGGCCAGTATTACCTTGATCCCCAAACCAGGCAAAGACCCCATCAAAAAGGAGAATTACAGACCAATATCCCTGATGAATTTGGATGCCAAAATTCTCAACAAGATCTTAGCTAATAGGATACAACAGTGCATTAAAAGGATTATCCATCACGAACAATTAGGATTCATCCCTGGGATGCAAGGTGGTTCAACATTTGCAAATCGATCAGTGTGATACATCATATCAACAAGAAAAAAGTCAAGAACCATATGATCCTCTCAATTGATGCAGAAAAAGCATTTCACAAAATACAGCGTTCTTTCCTGATTAGAACCCTTCAGAGTGTAGGGATAGAGGGTATATTCCTCAATTTCATAAAAACCACCTATGAAAAGCCTCCAGCAAATATCATTCTCAATGATATCATTCTCAAAGCTGAAAGCTTTTCCCTTAAGATCAGGAACACAACAAGATTGCCCACTCTCGCCATTGTTATTCAACAGAGTACTAGAAGTCCTAGCAACAGCAATCAGACAACAAAAAGGGATAAAAGGTATCCAAATTGGGAAAGAAGAAGTGAAACTGTCTCTCTTTGCAGATGACATGATATTCTATATGGAAAATCCAAAAGAATCCACCCCCAAACTACTCGAAGTTATAGAGCAATTCAGTAATGTGGCGGGATACAAAATCAATGCTCATAAATCAGTTGCATTTCTATACACGAACAATGAGACTGAAGAAAGAGAAATCAGGGAATTGATTCCTTTTACAATAGCACCAAAAATCGTACATTATCTCGGAATTAACTTAACTAGAAACAAAAAGGATCTATATTCTAGAAACTAAGATCACTCTTTAAAGACCTTGATGAAAACACAAAAAGATGAAAAAAATATTCCATACTCATGGATGGGAAGAATAAACATAGTTGAAATGTCTCTGCTACGCAGAGCAATCTACACTTTCAATGCTATCCCAATCAAAATACCAATGACATTTTTAAAGAACTCTAACAAACAGCCCTTAAATTTGTGTGGAACCAGAAAAGGCCCCAAAACGCCAAGGAATTGTTGAAAAGGAAAAACAAAGCTGGGGGCATCATGTTGCCGAGTTTCAAGCTTTACTACAAAGCTGTGATCACGAAGACAGCGTGGTACTGGCACAAAAACAGACACATAGACCAATGGGAAGAGAATAGAGAAGCCAGAAATGGACCCTCAGCTCTTTGGGCAACTAATCTTTGACAAAGCAAGAAAAAACATCCAGTGGAAAAAAGACAGTCTCTTCAATAAATGGTGCTGGGAAAATTGGACAGCTATATTCAAAAGAATGAAACTTGACTACTCTCTCACACCATACACAAAGATAAACTCCAAATGGATGAAAGACCTTGATGTGAGATAGGAATCCATCAAAATCCTAGAGGAGAACTTAGGCTGCAACCTCTTTGACATTGGCCACAGCAACTTTTTTCATGACACATCTCCAAAGGCAAGAGAAACAAACAAACAAAAAAAATGAACTTGTGGGACTTCATCAATATCAAAAGCTTCTGCACAGCCAAGGAAATAGTCAAAAAAATCTAAGAGGCAGTCCATCGAATGGGAGAAGATATTTGCAAATAACACTACAGATAAAAGACTAGTATCCAAGATCTACAAAGAACTTCTGAAACTCAATACACGGGAAACAAATAATCAAATCAAAAAATGGGCAGAAGATATGAACAGACACTTTTCAATGAAGACATACAAATGGCTAACAGACACATGAAAAAATGTTCAAGATCATTAGCTATCAGGGAAATTCAAATCAAAACCACCTTACACCAGTTAGAATGGGAAATGTGGACAAGGCAAGAAACAACAAATGTTGGAGAGGATGTGGAGAAAGGGTATCCCTCTTACACTATTGGTGGGAATACAAGTTGGTACAGCCACTTAGGAAAACAGTGTGGAGGTACCTTAAAAAGTTAAAAATTGAACTACCCTATGAACAAGCAATTGCACTACTGGGCATTTACTCCAAAGATACAGACGTAGTGAAGAGAAGGGCCATATGGACCCCAATGTTCATAGCAGCCTTGTCTGCAATAGCTAAATTGTGGAAGGAGCCGAGATGCCCTTCAACAGATGACTGGATTAAGAAGATGTGGTCCATATATACAATGGAATATTACTCAGGCATCAAAAAGAACAATTTCACAACATTTGCAGCAACATGGATAGGACTGGAGGAAATAATGGTAAGTGAAATAAGTCAAGCAGAGAAAGACAATTATCATATATTTTCACTCTTTTATGCAACATAAGAAATAGGAAGATCAGTAGGAGAAGAAAGGGAGGAATGAAGGGGGGGGTAATCAGAAGGGGGAATGAAGTATGAGAGACTACGGACTCTGGGTAACAAACTGAGGGCTTCAGAGGGGAGGGGGTGGGGGAATGGGATAGGCTGGTCATGGGTATTAAGGAAGGCACGAGTTGCATAATGCACTGGGTGTTATACTCAAGTAATGAATCATGGAACATTACATCAAAAACTGGGGATTTATTGTATGGTGACTAACATAACATAATAAAAAATTATTATAAAAATAAATAAATTAATTAATTAAAAAAACCCTTTTAGTAAAGGAAGGAATACTTTTACAAAAAATAAAATAAAATAAAAATGCATAAAATAAAAGACACGGGTTACAAAGACAATTAATTACGTTGAATACATTGCATTGTACTGAATATATTGTATATTGAAATACAGTTATGAAAATATCCTAAAAATAAATTTATGGTATAATAATAATAATAAAAAAGAAACTTTTGTTTTTGAGATGGCATCGCATAGTGGTTAAGAGGATGGATAGTGGAGCCTGCCTGCCTGGGTTCAAATTTTGCATCTTTATTTACTAACTTCTAGAACATGGGCAAGTTGCTTACCTTCTCTTTGTCTCGATTCTCTTCTGAAAAATCTCAGTCCCGTGAAGATTAAATCAGCTAATGCATAAAAAGTACTTAGAACACTGCTTGGCACAAAGAATATATCATTTATATATGATATATATACTCTTAATACTTTTACTTAATACTTTTCCAAAAAGTAACCTTTTATAGAACCCAACGTTTTACAGCAGGCAAAAGAAGAGCTGCTCTGGTTGAAGGGGAGAGGGTGGCAGAAGTGACATTGCTGGCTGGTCACACCCCACCCTGATCCGTTCCTTCTTCCCCCAGTGGAGGCAGCCTGGAAAGACTTGGGAAATCTGAAAATAGTTTGAAATCCACTGATCTGAGCCAGTCACCCCTTTTTGCAAATGAGAAAATTGCGTTAGGCATGTTAACTCATTTAATCCTCACAAAAGTTTCCATGTTTTTGAGGTTCAGTAACTTCCCCAAGGTCAGACTACTAGTAAACTGCAGAGATGGAATTTGAAGCCACATAAGAAAGCTAGTTGAAGAATATGGATATTTTTACATCTTGGCTCTCACATCCACCACCTGCAAAGACTGTGGGCACCTTCCCCAAAGAGAACTTTGTTAGCCATAGATTAGATACCTGATTTTGGAGTCATCTCTTAACTTCGTTTAATCTCAGCTAAGTTAGAACATAGTAAATTAGAATATAGTAAATTTTTAATCAATATTAGCTATTTTTTCTTCCCTAAGATTTTCACAGTCACCTTCTACTGTGTGGCTTTTTTTTTTTAATGATAGTCTTAGCAACTATTATGTCAACATACTACCTTAAAATTTTCTTCATTAAATTTGTGCCACTTCTGGAAAATGTGTTTGGGGGAACAACCACTATCTTTGCTTTGGTTTTTTTGTTGGCAAAGCCTGAAACATTTGCCTTCTGCTCATAAAAGTACTTGGTGCTGGCGAGTAAGGGCGTGGGAGTTATGTTATCTGTTTAATTTGAGGGATCTGTCTATTGGATTTCAGTTTTTTATATTTTAATAAAATTAATCTTCATGTACATAATGAACTAAATGTTCCTTTCACATTATTATTATTATTGTGTCTTTAAAGGAGATCAGGCATCTGGTTGCTTCCTTTGGTTTGATGTTGTTAGATATTTGGCTGTGTGGGCCACTGTGTTGTAGGAGTTGAGTTTGCTCCTGCAGGAAGGCAAACAAGGTTTTGGGGACTTGGGTTGGGCTCTGTCCAGTATAAAGTGTCTTCCGTTAAAACTGAATGCATTAAATTTGCTGCGTTCAATTACTTCAGTCATTGAAAAGGACAGCATTCCAGTTAAAAAAAAAAAAAGTGGACATGTCTTCTGGAATGATACTGAACCACCTATTAAGGCTGATGACTGCTTGGTTATTAGCATGCAAGGAGAATACTAACAAGATACTTATAAAGAGTGTTATTTAAAAATATTGTTCTTAATATATGACTGACTAACAAAGTAATTTTGAGCAGCATTTACCTTTGTTTTACCATAATTTTTGAACTGGATATGTTGCCCTCAGAGAACAAGAAGAGAATTTCAGAATCTGTGATTCCATAATTAAAAGTATTTGTGCATGGAGGCCTTAAAATTATGTGTTTCTGATAAACTCCTAGCATGTGACTTATAATCACACCATCTCTTTTGTCTTCATTAACTGAGAACAGATTTTTTCCAAGAGTTTAACCAGTGTTCGTGTTAGCATATCCCACTGGGCCATGATTACAAGCAGATTAAAAATAACATGCTATGTAAGGCAGAAATACTATTTTCGTCTTTGCAGTATCTCTAAAATGTAAAACACTCCCTGCTGCAAAATAGGTACTCAAGTTACTGAATGAGTTTGATTTTAGAGTATCTTTCATTTTAATGTAGAAAAATTACTTGACTTGTTCACAAAGGAATGACATTTTACTCATGAATTTGAGACTTAACCTAATTCAAACCTTCAAATGAGGGACAATCCTGGATGAAAGTAAAGAGGTTTAAGTTATTTGAGTTTTTATTCCTGGGGCTGTTTGCTGTTGTCTTCCTTTGTTTCTGGCTGAATTAGAGTTGGGCCAACTCAGTTCAGTGTCGCCTACGTTAAGAGGTGTAGGCCCAGGCTTCCCTGGAGAGATTGGTCTCTCTCTCCCTTTCTTTCACTATAGGAATATATAGCCAAGTACTCTACGTGGCACACTGAGAAGTAATCAATACTACAAAAATAGGCAGCTAATGTGTTGGAGTTCAAACAAGGAATAAATAAGAGTTAGAGGAACAGTCCCTAATACCTTTTTTCTCTCTGTTTCTTAAGTGGGTCTTTTTTCCCTCCACCTGTACAAGCACACTTTAAGCTTAATGAATATTTGTTATTTTCATTTCTATGCAAAATATTGGGCCAATCTGACATATTATTTATTTGACAAACAATTATATTAATTTGTTCAATAGTGTTTATTAGAGTTAACTACTGTTTGCTACTCCTTTGAATACTGAATGTCAATAGATGTAGACAATGAAATTGGGTGAATATTCATATGAGAAACAAGACTCACAGTTGAGAATAGATTCTGATTGGAGGAAAGAAAGAAATTAAACACTTGGAAAGAAAACGTGATAGTAAAGCAACTTAATCGTTTAATTCTGTTGCCCAGATGACTGGAATTAAACGTACTACCAGAAAACTAATATTAGTAGGGCTGGGCTCAAGCACTAGTGGTACCAATTTGGAGATGACAATTATCATTTTTGCCTAGTAAAGGTAATTGATATTGAGAGTCTGGATAACCCTCTGTACATGATAAGATTGTTGTCCTTATAGAATAATAAAAGGCGAAACGTAAATAAAGTGATCTTTTCATTCACTCTTAGCTATGCTAGAAAATAGTCAAATAACTGACTGCTTTCCCCTAAAATAATATTTGCATAGCTGCCTATTTCTGTATTCTCAAATTAAATGTACTATCCCAAATATTGTGGTCTTCAACTTTGCTTCTTCCAAGCCACTCTTTCAGTCTGAATGACCATAAAAATGGCATAATCACTATTTGTACATTAGTAATTTTGTCACTACCTGCAGAATGGCAATAAATATATAACTTGTTTTTATTCCAAAAAATAAATAGGCAGCTATAAAATGCAGGGTTTTTTTTCTTCTGCTCATTTTAGTTCTGCATCAAGTAGTTTAAAAAGCTTTCAGAATCATACCATGTACCCTTTTAACATCACAGACTGCCACCTACTGGAAGATAAGGTAAATATCTATCTAAAGACACCTGTGAAAACAGTGTTTATCTTGTTGAACACACACAAACTGAAGAAAACATCGATATGCTTTATGCAAACAATAATTGGCCTGCTTATTTCTAGATTATGTTTTAAAGACAAGAACTTTTCATAGCTAACCAGAAACTATAGTCTATGCATTACAAAAAATAGTTCTTTACCTGCAAATCAACAGATAGAAAAAAATGTTTTGCTAGGGTAGACAAATCAGAAATATATTTAGAAAGAGGTGTTTGGCTCTAAAAATGCGATTACATCTATCGATTTAATCTGCCAATGGCTCAAGTACATCATATTCTATGTTGCCTTAAATCTATTACCTACATTCCCCAAGCAAAATTGAAGCCAAATCAGTTGGAAGAGAAGCCTAGGAAACCACATGATTATTAACAGAGAGGAACAACTGTCCAAATAAATTAAAAGTAACTTTGGGGGAAAAAAAAGGTCACTCATGGTAATGTTTATTTAACCATATCTTACTTGTCTTAGCTATATGTACCTCAACCTTCTAATAATTAATTATACCAAAAGGATTCTCATATTGCTTGTTATTGATGCAAAAACAAATGTATTTTTTTCTCATTTATCGTTATTGATATGCTCTTAGAAAACTGGAAATGAAGGTTGAGATATTATTAACCCAGGGCCTTGCACAAATGGGGACTTTCTGTACAAGTTAAACATAAAACAAGTATGAGGCACTGTATGTATTTAACTATCCTTATTTCCTTCTATTTTTGAATAAAATTGAATAAAAACTGGTAAAACTAGTAAGATCCACAGGGGCAACAGGAAGACCACATTTAAGTTCAACTAATGTATCAACTAGTCTTTGAAACCTGAACCTATCCATCTGGGATAGCCTGAAGGAGTGACTCAAAAGGCAGCCCCCAGGGAGTGTAGGAAATGCACAGATGAACCCTGCATTGAGCTTCCTTTCTTTGGTAGAAATGGAAAATCAAGGCTTGCTTGTATGAGATCAATGCCAATCTCACACAAAGAAAAGCTTGGTGTGATTCAGTTCTACGCAATTCCTTGTCTTGAGTAATGAAACTAGAGTCTAAATTTAACAAACAAACAAACACCCATGGTGAAAACCTGTTCACAAGGTAGAACAAAATTTTTACAGTAATGCCTGGAAATGTATTTCTACAGGACTCAACACTTCTTGAGGATAGAGACCTTATGTTTACATCTTTATACCTATAATGTCTAGCTCAGAGTCTAGTGCATAGTAAGTACTTAGTAAATGTTAATTAAATAAATGACCACTTTTGACTCACAAGGGTTTTTGGTGAAAGTATCCTCCTATGCTATAAACTGGGAATGATTACCTACTCCTAATACATAACTGAACAACACAAATAACATACTTTTATTCCAGACAAAAGTCTGGAAAAGCTGGGAAAGACATCCTCATTTGTCCTTGTCTAATTTTCAGACTGTATGTGAAAACAAAAGCAGAATTACCATAAAGATTTTCTCTACCTGGAGGCTGTTTAAAATTGTCTAGCTGGTCATGGACATCATGACAGAGTGCTCTTCATAACCGCATGGTGGAGCAGTGAGGGGTTTTGAGAATTATCAGTGAGCCTTGTCCACTCCCACGGACCTGTCAGAGTTCCTTGAACACATTCAACTTGTCTACTTCTGGATTTCTGCAAATGGGTTTCCCCTTGCCTGAAGTGATCTTATTCTGAATTTTCTTAAATTCATTTTTCTTCTGAAACTCACTCTCTCTACTTCTTTTCCAATGTATTTAGAGACATTAGCATCAGCAATGTGTATTATATTTTCTTCTTGTGGGATCATTAAAAATATTTGAAAGGTACTAATGAGAATCGAAACTACCCATGTATTTTTGCATTATCTGAAGTTCAGGCAAAACTCATCAGTCTGGTCGTTTCATTTAGAAACATAATAGAATTCAAGTTAGTTTCTCAATGTATACATGATGAATTTGTATTTTGGCCTAGTCCCCATTACTGGAATAAAAAATAATACTGTTTTTAAACACTTCACAATCTACAGCTGGATAGTTTGTAGTTTTTCTCTGTATTTATGGGTGTGTTTAAATATTTATTATTTATTTGAGAGAGAGAGAGCAAGAGAACACAAGTTGGGGGAGCAGCACAGGGAGAGGGTGAGAATCTCAAGCAGACTCCAGGCTGAGTACAGAGTCCGATGTGGGGCTAAATCCCAGGACCCTGAGATCATGACCTGAGCCACGAAAATACAGAGTTGGACACTTTACACACACGGGCACCCCTGTGTGTGTCTTTTTAAAATAAAGTTAAAAACTATTGGAGGGTCATTTTATGTTAAGGTTGAAACATATAAAATTGCCATTTTTGTGGGCCCTAAAATTCTTGATATCAACAATTTCTTATGGTTTAACTTAAAACTTCTACACAGAATTGACTCTTAATTTTCATTTAAGGAAACATTTATAGTCTCAACTTAAAAAAAAACTTTTTGTTAAACGATACTGTATTGATAATTTTCATGTGATAGTGAGCCGATTCTCTTAACTAAGTATCATGTTTTCTGGTCTCTCCTAGATCTGATATTTGTTAGTTTGTGACTATGATAATTTGTAACAAACATAATCACTAAGAGAGGATATAAATTGATTCATATGTATGCAGGTTGTCATTTACACAAATAGTTGTATGAGAGGTTCTGAGTAAAAACAAGTATTTATATTTGCTTTGCCTTTTAAAAAGAAAAAAAAATCTCCTTTTTTTCTGATATTCTAATCCTCAATCTATACAGTCTCTCCAGACTAAAGTTTAAGACATGCTTTGCCATAAAATATGTTACTTTAATCTCTGGTATTTTCTGTTTTCATATTTGCAATTAATCTCACTATATTATAACCTCTTCTAAAGGACTATTAACATCTTAATGTCTCTGAACAAAATATTTTCCAATATATCATAACTTATGATTTCATTACAAACATTTATAATAAGAAAAAGACAAGGCAGAGCTCATTATCCCAGATGAAATACAAGAATGAAGGTAGAGAAACTTACTAAAATGCTCAACATGGATGGAAGTGTGAAGACAGAGAATAGAGTGACGTCCACATATCCAAACAGGGCTCACAGGTTCTGTGCATGTGAGCATAATGGAGCCTGGCATTGTGGAGTTGGAAAAGGACTGACATGTTATCTGGTCTAATCAACCTTTCTCAGAGCTGAAGCAAGTGAATTCCAGAGAAGTCAAACCATCTTTCTGGAGCTCTTGGACACATCCTTCAATATAATAGCTCTGTATTATTAAGTCAAAATTCTTTTTTAGGGAAAACTGGGATTTTATTCCTAGGAAACAAAATTGAAACTAAAAACAAAAAGCAAAGAAACACAACAAACAAAATTTTGTCACTGAAAATTTTCCTGCCTTGCTGTTTAATCAACACTAATTTCTGATGGATTTATGTCAGTCAGCCCGGATTGCACTCAGTTAAAGCTGACCAGGCTTAACTTCCCAGTGAGTGAAGATCTTTCCAACCTACAATAATAGCAAGTGGGAAAGGTAAATAGGAATGCCATCAACATTGATTAAATAGATTACATGACATTAATTAGAAAATAGTTTATGAATCAACTACTAAATGGATAACCTTTGTGTCATTACTATGATTTGTAAGTCAAAGTCCTTACCTACAGTTATGAAAAAATCTTTTAAGGCTAGAATAGTAAAGTGAAATATTTCTATAAGAACCATCAATGTGTCATGAATATTACAATGATTGAAAGCAATTAACAATGGATTTGTTTTACAAAAATGTTTTAAAGGATTGCAAAGTACAAACAAAATAAAGCCAAGCAAATTATTAACAGGGCTACCTATGCTGCATTGCATTTGTAAATGAAGAAATGTAAATAGCAAACAATAGTAAACTAGATCAGACCTAGAAATAATTTCTTTTACTGTATTTATCTGTATTTGCATAAAAAAGACTCTAATCATTTTTACTATATTTGTGACTTTTGTGTGATCCACCATATCCAGTTAACATAGTGAGATTGTCAGATAATGAAAACCAAGGCAATGTTCCTATTGGTTTTTGAAATAAAAACGTGATGAGTAATATAAGAGATGCACATTTTTTTTTAATCAGATTATGTTCTAAGCTTAATAGAGTTGAACCCTGGGCCTTCACATCATCACAGTAAAGACGAATGTGGATGCTTTTCAGGCTAGCAAATTCAGGAAGGCAACACCGATCAATAGAAAGGAGAGATCAGGTTGGCTGGTGTTAGTACCCTGAGAAGATGCTAACTCAGCCCTGCAGCAGGTTTTTCTTCTTTCTGACAGAATACCATAGTCTCCAGGGACGATCTTCCAAAAGACCACTAGGTCAAACATTTTGCTTTCTGTTTGAGAAGGTTTAGGTTTGGAGTTTACTGTTTATTAATCTATTGGTTGATTGTATTATACTCAGAATTTATTATGGTTTTCCTGTGAATCTTGATATGTGACCATTTTTGAAAAACAAAAAGCTCAGTGTTCCAGTTAAACATGGCTTTGTTAAAAAAAAAAAAAAAGTACACATAGGCTAGTGGTTTAAAACAACCGACACTGTTTGCCTCATGCTGTATTAGCTGGGACATTTTGAAGGCTGGCCCCTGTGCTCGTGTAAAGGGTCACTCAGTCATTGGTCTGATACGTCACTGTGGCCTGAGTATCCTCACAACATGGTGAATGCATTCTAAGGGTCAGTGGCCTGAAATAAACGAGAGTGACACAGACAGAGGGTGAGAACCAGGATGAAGCCTCTGTGCAGTTAGAATGCAACGTTGGAAAGCAAACAGCGTTACTTCTGCCTCATTCTATTCCTTGAAGCTGTCCCCACACTGCCACCCAGTTTCCCGGGCAGTGGAAATGAACTCCACCTTTTGATTAAGGATGGCAGGGCTCTAGAGGAGCACGTGGGAACAGAAAGATTGCTGTGGCCATTCTAGATAACATAATCTACCGCATTCTGCCCTTTGGCCACCACAATTCCTAACATCCTTCCCACATACAAAATAGACTCTCTTCTTCTCAAAACCCTGAACAAGTTTCATCCCATTATTGCTCCAGGACAAGATTTAAACATCCAGCTCAGGCCTAGGTGCATATAAAGTTCCTCATGTTTGATTTCTTGAGCATAGCCCCTCTGGATCTAAAGGAGGTTGCTATGGGCAAAACTCCTATGTCGAAGCCCTACCTCCCAGCACCTCAGACTATGATTGTATTTGCAGGTGGGCTTTAAAGAGGTGATTATGTTAAAATGAGTCTGTTAGGGTGGGCCTTTGTTCAGTCTGACTAGTGTCCTTATAAGAAGAGGAGATTAGGACACAGACATGCGTACACACAGAGGGAGACCTCATGAAGACATAGGATAATGGCAGCCACCTGAAAGCCAAAGAGAAAGACTTCAGGAGAAAGCAAACCTGCTGGCACCTTGATCTCAGACTTCAAGCCTTCCAAGACTGTAAGAAAATAAATTTGTTGTTTAATCACCCAGTCTGTGGAATTTTGTTTTGAAAGCCCTAGTAAACTAATATACCTTTGCGCCAAAGAGACAAGTAATCTTCTCTTCATCCACAACCGTTATACAGTGGTGGGGCAGGAATAGACTAGGCGTAATAGACCCTTCTGTTCAAGCAGAAGGAATATTGGAGACCTACAGGTATCATTGCCCACAGCAATTGTGAAGTCCAGAGGGGCATACATTGTTAGTTCTTTAATTAGGGCTCAGTTTCAGTGTCTGGGTGTGAACCATTTGGCTCTTGACTCTGCCCTTTGGGATTTTGGCTCTGCTCTCTGTGATCTTATTTCATACTTCTGACCTCTTGACTCTGCCTTTTGAAATCTTGGGTTTGTCCTCTGAATCATACTATCAGTGTATCATACCTGGGAATTTAAAATGTATATACTGGGGCGCCTGGGTGGTACAGCGGTTAAGCATCTGCCTTCGGCTCAGGGCGTGATCCCGGCGTTCTGGGATCGAGCCCCACATCAGGCTCCTCCGCTATGAGCCTGCTTCTTCCTATCCCACTCCCCCTGCTTGTGTTCCCTCTCTGGCTGGCTGTCTCTATCTCTGTCGAATAAATAAATAAAATCTTTAAAAAAAATAAAAAAATAAAAAATAAAATGTATATACTTGGTTTATAGGAAATTGAGTGTATTTTAAAAATATATACAATATTTACATATATGTTTAATATTTATATTTAACTAGAAATTGTTTGCTAGGAGATATTCATTTCTAATTTATGGTTATTTATTATATAATTGATTTATCAAGTTTAGAAAAAAGTCGAAGGATACAATGAGTACTGACTTCTTTCAATTTTTTAAATATTTTATATAAGATTGCTTTTTAGTATTTCAGTGTTGTGTTATGGTACACTTTTATCTATCTATCCGTGTGTGTGTGTGTGTATCATCTATATATATAAAACTTCTTAAATTTAAAAGAAAAAAAATTTTTTTGAGAGAGAGAGCACATGTTTATGTGAACAGAGGGAGGGGCAGAGGGAGAGGAAGAGAGAGAATCTTAAGCAGGCTCCATGCCCAGCACAGAGCCCAACACAGGGCTGATCTCACGTCGCTGAGAACATGACCTGAGCTGAAATCAAGAGTCGGATGCTCAACCAACTGAGCAACCCAGGCACCTTTAAAATTTCTTTATATAAAATAATGCTTTTTCTTCATGTATGCTTTCTTAGTTGATATTTTTAACTCCTTTTCATTTTATCTGCATTTGCCTGGTATCTTTTTCCATCCAGTTAATTTTAACCATCGTTGCTTTAGTTTGTTTTACTTTACCAAATATGATTGTGTTTAATTTCATTAACTGGATTTAGTTTACTAGTATGTAAATATTCAATTTTAATTCGGTTGTGTTTTATTATTATATAATTTGACATGATGAGGGGACATAGTGGAGCAAAATGGAATTCTAAGTAATTGCCAAAAGACCTATGATGTATTAAACAGATATCTACTGTTAATAACCACAGACAAGTTGGCGTTTCCTTCTAGCTAACTTCAGTAAATTACATTAGATGTAGTTGTACTGTATTGGTACTTCCTTATTAGACTTCGACCTGGGATCCGTTTACTGATTTATTTATTCTGAGCACTTGCTCTGTTGTTGGCATGTAACATATACAAAATTGAAAACATACTAAACCGTAAGATCCTTGAGGGTAAAGACCACACATTGTTCATCTGTGTATCCTCTGAACAATTCTAGTGCTTAGTACATACTAGGTGTTGAACAGATATTCCTTCCTTCATTCATTCATTGCAAGAAAGTATAAAGTTATGGGTCCCTAAAAGAGTTGCCAATTCAATTCCTTGGATAAGGTACAAAAACAAAAATATTCATATATACATATATACTTTAAATAGGACTGTGGATTTCCCTGTGAGCTGTAAAAAGCCGAAGCCTCATAAGCCATGGAAATGTAAGTTAGAGAATATTTGCTTTCACTTTCCCAAGAAACCCTCTTACATACCATAAGGATCAGATCTGTAGCCAGTTGTTTCTCTAATAATGGGCTTAATTGCTATGATACAAGGGAAAAATAAAACTTGTGTCACCCCCCCCAAGCTAACCATATACATCCTGTGATAGGCACTTAAGTTAGCTCCCATGGTGGCAGGGTGGGTGAAAAGTCATCTTTCTAGGTATTCACTTTTTTTTTTACAAGATGAATATAATTTTATTTTATGTAATTTTATTTTCTTATTTTATTTATTTTTTATACTCTATTATTTATTTCAAGGGTACAGGTCTGTGATTCATCCATCTAGGTATTCACATTTTAAGGAGGGGTGAGGTCGGAAACCAGGAGATATCTCTAGGTCTTAGAAGCCAGAGATAGAGGGGTTTATCTGGCCTTGGGAAGGTGTATTTACATTCCAAAATGTTGGAGTAAGAATCCGGAGTCCCTCCCATTCAGTCTCACTGGAGCAAAAGGGTCCTCCCTCACTCTTTATCTTTTAGGGGAGATGGAATGACTGTCTCCCTTCTGTATATAGTGGAGAAAATCTATGTTCTTCATCACTTGTGTATGAATGTCCAGCTACTCACGTAGGATATGGCTTGGTTTTCATTATGTTGCCCTAAGGGTAAAGGCTGAGACAAGGAGAGACAATGCACTTAATATTTACTATAAAGTGATTAATCAGACATCTCTCTGATCCAGAATACCTATGCGCTCAATCAGAATAAAACCAATAAAGATGAATATTAAATGCCCCACAAGTAGATAGCCTATAATGAACGTGGCAAATATAAATAGCACCCTATGGACTTAAGATAAGCAGCTTTTACATTGATCTTTTTTTTCTTCCTAAAAGGAAGGGATATCAAGGCAAAAGGCAGTCATTCCATACTTCCATCATCGTGCCTACCCTGTGCGCACCTGGTATAGATTAAGTTTTGCCTTTTAATAATATTGCTGGGCTAGGACTTTGTAGGAAGCCTTTCAGTACACTTTCTATACATGCATATGATTACAGCTATCACCCTTGAGGATTTAAACCTAATTTCATTCTTATAGTATGCGTTGTTTAACTGTTTTAGGTATGACATCAAAAGAGTGCACAGTTTATAATAACTTGCAAAAGTCCCCACATAAAGAGGTTTTAATGCTTCTACCCTGGTTAGGTATTTAAAAAGTGATACATTAAGCATTTAAGAACAAAGAAAGTTTGTATTCAATGTTGAGTGTATGGTAAAGTCTGCAAACTGGCAGTATTTTCTGTTTTTTTTAAGGGTCAACCACATGTGTACCTCTGAAAGATCGCTTCAGATAGAACACCCCACACATAGACTTGTACCCTACAGTGCTGGTCGTAGTAAAATTATAACCACAGAGTTTCTTGACCGTCCGAAAGGCTAATAATTAAACTTCCCAAAATACGAAATTGTAATACATCTTTCATCACAATAGCTAAATTTATGATATTTTTAATTCCCTAAAGCCTACTTTTCTCATTGTATTTTATATGCCTACATAGAACTTAGTAAGAACTTTCTAAGGGTTGTTTTTTTTGCTTTATATTGAAACCATTTTAACCATTTTTTCTAAGACATTATTTATCCTGTTGAAAAATTCTTTCTTGTAAAGAATTTTATTAATCTATATTATTTTGTATGCTTCTTTGTGTTTTGGTGGTAGCAAGTAAAGGAGATTTTGGAACTTTTGGTATACCTCTCTGTGGAGTCTGTTTTTACCCGATTTTTTTTTTAAAACAGGAAGCACAAATATACGAATCACTTTCTACCTTCCTTTACAAGTAAAATTGGATCATGAACCTAGAGAATTTTGATCTCCAACAGACTTTAAGAAATCTTACTTATAACTATCTCATCTTAGATATTGCCTAAGACTCAGAAAGGTAGATTTACTCGAATTAACCGCCAAAGGTAAATACAAATAGATAATTAGCTTAAGATTGGAAAGTAATTTTCAAAAGAGTTGCACTAACACATCCCCGTGTTAATTGACTCCTGAGGAAGAGGAATTTTACTGCTTCTTTTAGCTGCAGAGGATCCCTATGGAGAAGGGAGAGGCTTCAGCTCACAATTACTCAAAAAAAGCCTAAATCCTGGTTATTGCTTTTCATTCTTTCCATTATGGTAAATAGGTAATACACAAATTAAGACAGCTATTAAACAGGCTTCCAAGAGCAGTAGAAATCCTCTTCCCTAGACTCATAGTATGTAGACCTCTCAGAATACCTGCCCCAGAAGAAAACTTCTGGTAATTGTCCTGATCCCGTAAAGTAGAAATATGCAGGAGCCCACATATTACTCCAAGAAAGCAGAACTCACTGATACATGAAAAATAAGGATATTACCTTGATAAGTAATTCAAGTCCAAAGCTACCCTTTAATGAGATATGACACGTTAGGTTGGGCTTTTTTTGTATGATCCACAGGTCAAATGCAGAATGAGCATTTATTTTAAGCGCATCTAGCCACTGATGTATGTTTGTGTGTGTGCACATCCACAGTATATTTTTATATATCATTCAGTGATGATGGACTGAGGCCAGAAACCAGCCCTTTCATTCATACAAGGTAAACTTCAGCCACAAAATCCGTATTCAGTATGATAGCAGAAGTGAAGCTTTCAATAGAAGTGTGAATGGGTGAAGAATTGTTAAAACAAGGCTAAAAACCATCTGGGAAGGCAAGGATGAAGGACTTCAGTCATGAATCACATGCTTTTAATGTCTAGAATTTTAACTGGTCCCAAAGAAAACCCATGGCACTTTAGAAGGACTAATTGGGAGTGTGTATCCAGTGCTCAGAGTGAAGAGGACACATAAGCCCTCAGCAGGGAGTGGACCTATCTTGGAAGGGCAGACCTATGAGTGAAAAATGCACTCAAAGATTACCAAAGCAGGATTTTCCATTTCAGAGAACTCTGGCCCCTCCTGTCCTTACCCAGAAAGCTCCATTTGTCTGTTTTCTCTGCATTCCTGCTGATACAAACCACCTTTATGAGCTTTTACTAAAGAAAGCTTTGACTTTTCCCCTCTGAAGATTTAAAAGTTACAGAGAGCTCTTTAAACAGCTTACACAGGAGCAAACAGTTACAGATCTACCATTTTATTAAAAGGAATTATTGACTTTGCAAACTGAAACATGACCAAGCTTCTTTTAAATTAGATTCCATCAAAAAGCTTGGCAACAGCGTCCCACCTGGCCTGGAATACTCTGTATACTGGAATACTATATATAATACTGGAATACTCTTTGTAATATTAATAACAATTTCCTTCCTATTTTTTTATGATATTTATTTTTTTAATTTTTATTTATTTATTTATTTGAAAGAGAGAGAGAGAGAGAAAGAGAGAGAGAGAGGGGAGAAGCAGAGGGAAAGGGACAAGCAGACTCCATGTTGAGTGCGAAGCTGGAAGCAGGGGTCAATCCCAAGACCCTGAGATCATGACCTGAGCCAAAACCAAGAGTTGGATGCTCAATGAACTGAGCCACCCAGGTTCCCTGTTTATGATACTTTTTATGGTCAAGGATCACATTTTCTATGCATTATATCACTACTGAATCTTGCATGCAGTGGTTAAAAATAAATTAGTGGTAATTATATGTTGTTTTACCTTGCCCTGGTTACCTGTAAGCAAATTTTGCAACCTGAGGGTTGACATAACGATATCTTCTGCTATATTACTTTTCTATTGTTCAATAATAGATTACCACAGATTTAGTGGCTTAAAACTGCATTCATTATTACCACATTTTCTATAAGTCAGGAGACCAAGCATGGCTTCGCTGGGTCCCTAGTTCAGGATCTTCCAAAGCCACAATCAAGGTGTCAGGCTGCATCCTTTCTGGTTCTTAGAGCTTCTTCCCAGCTTACATGGATGTTGGCAGAATTTAGCTCCTGACTGAGGTCCCCATTCTCTTTCTGGCTAGAAGTAAAATAATTAAATGTGAAATCAGCACACGGAAATGTATGTATAAGTGGACAACTTGGCTTCTATTAAGCCTCTTGAAAGTGGAACGATGTAGGGAAATGTACTTAGAATACTCAAGTATCTTTTAACAAAATGAAGCCTGCCATTCTTGGGAAGTATATATTATTTCCAACAAGGAGATTTAAAGCCTGAAGGTCTTGGAGGATAAAATGTGTGAATCTTTTAAGATCAAAAAATGTCTTTGTTCAGCCTTAATATTTGAAGGACAGCTTGAAAGCATTTTGCCTCAGAGCTTACTTATTGTCTTAGCATCATTGCTGCTGCTGAGCAATCTGACCGCCCAAATGTTTCACCTTCACTTGAAGAATCAATTGACCTCAGTTGAGAGGGATTGGGATTCCTACACTGTGTGAATAAAGAGGTTTTATTCTAGGACAAGAATATGCTCACTTTTATCCTTAACTTTCACGAGAATAAATTTAATCTGGTCATTGAAAGAGCTTCTGATTATTTGTCTGGAGTTAATCACAGCTTTTAGGCTCCTTGATTTCAGGCTTCAGGTATAACTGCTGGTTCTGAGCTCAGAGAGACATCCATTCCCAGACGAATAGTCCACCCACAACATCCTATGCAATTTTATCATATTTTATTTCAGGCTATGGTTCTTCTACTGTCATAATTCTTCCACTTCATTTTTTCTTTTAGAATTTTGAAATAACCCTTGCCATGCTAATTCCCTACTCTTGCGCTGTCCTCACTTGGGAGGCTTAGTTTTTCTACACTTGTATTTGAGGGGGCATCTGAAGGGTTGAAAGTCAAGCACCTGTTCAGTTCACCACATTGAAGGCACTGCCTGAAGTCTTTTTAAGGCAAACTACTGGATTCATCTTCCGAGGGAAGATGTGAAAGCAGCCCATAGAAGCACAGCAGGCCTCTATTAGCCTGGTTTTACATCTTCCCTCATGAATCTCAAATAAAGAAGCAAGGATCTGAGTGCTGTTGTGGACAGAATCAGGGATTTATAGTCCAAAAGAAATGTTCAGTTCTACCATAAAAATAAATGTAGTGTTACATTGGGCAAATGTTCTATAGTCATTGTGTCTGTTTCTTTATCTTCATAAGTAGAAATAACCCTTATAAGAACTCATTAAGAAGGTGTTTGTACAAAGCCAAACATCCAAACACTTTTGCACAACTTAGGGGCCCCTATGAGGCATCCCTGGGTTCTGCTTTTCCAGTCTTAGTGAGTCATTGTGCTTTTGTTATATCCAATATTGCCCTACTGGGCCTTTAGCATGTGCACTCTCTTCTCTCTGGACAGCCTTCCCTCCATATGCAGCTTGAGAAGCTGTTCTGCCTATGAGATTTGGCTTCACCTTCTCATTGGGATTGATTGCCTCATTACCCATATCAGCCATACTCTGCAGCCAAGGTGTCACCTGTTCCCCGTGGCAGCAGGGCACAGGACTCTTTAAATGTGGCCCCATCACAGCATGGCCCACACCTCCGGGTAGTTGTGTTTCTCTCTTTGGTCTCCACAGCCAGAACTCTCAGAGGGCAGGGATTTAGTCCTCTACCCCTCTGTATTCCTGTGTCAGCTGCTATCCAGGTATGTAGAAGTCAGTCAATAAGTGCTAAGTTAAATTGAATTGAAATGAAAGACTAAGTATACATATTGTTTCTGAGACATGCTTTATTACTACTTTGAAGTGATGTGAATTCTCAGAGCATCAGACACGTTCATGTTCTAAGGGAAATTCAAAATTACATTCCAAAATCAATATAAATGTTCCTGGCATTTGGGAATTATCACTATTCCTCCCATTACCAAGTTGAATAGATTTTATATTATATTAACATCATTTTCTGTGGAAAAGACTGGACTTAAAAAGAAATTGACTATCCTTGATGCTGAGGCAGGTTTAATACTGTCATCTCTTGATTGTCCTTGTCAGTACACTCATATTTATCTGTATTCCCTGAATGATTTTCTCTTGTCACCTAGAATATTTTCCAGTTCGTTAATAACTGCTATAGTGATGGGATTTTAAAGAATATAAAGTAATTTTATCTTGTATTACTTTAACAATGCTGAAATAGGCTTAATGAGAAAAAAAAAATTGTATGAACACTCCAAAGCAAACTGTAAATGATTGTTGGATTATAGTGGCCCCCATTTCCCTTCATGAACTCAGGTAGCTGGTATTTTGTGTCCACATTGAATATGTATGTAGTTAGAAGCTGTATTTGTTTTCTTTTTTTGTGTTTTTTAAGTACTCCGTTAGTCTTTTAACATCCAAACACCAACTTAATCCATAAAAGCCTTTTCCAGCCACCCTGATATAATATGAGATCTTTTTCAAATATTTATTGTGTGCCCACCATATGGCAGGTACCCGCACGTGCTGGGTTTTCAAGGTATTATGCCAGCCAGTGGGGAACAAGCCTCCTTTAAGGAGTCAATGTGTTATTTCCAAAATCACTTTAAACTTTATAGGAATGAAAGTTAAGGAAACATTAGTTTTGCTATACCAGTTGTGTTCCAGGTAATTCCCAGTTTGTTTGGAAGAATGCTCACACTCTTATATTTGCTTAGTGTTTGTTGGAGCACATTTTTTGTTTTGTTTTGTTTTGTTTTGATCTTACTGGCTAATGAAGAATAAAAGCAAAGGTTAGGACCATTTATCTCCAGGTGTTCTCAGGAAACCCTGAAAGAATCTAAGGAACCAGTTCCATGTTTACATTTGACCCACTGAAGGAGAGAATTGAATTTAAAAAGGATGGATGGTTCTGGAAATGATTAGCCCAGGGCCCCAGTTCACAATTCAGGGTTTCTGATGAGCTTTGCAATGATTTAGGCTCTAGAAAACACTGACTCAATAATAATATGTTTAACTTTCGTAACTTCATTCTTTTAAGAAATTCCTCTATGATTATTGGGATAATTTTAATCACTGTAAATTACCGAATGACGTTACTGGCAGTCTAGAAAAGATAATTTAGTTTTAGCAGCGTTGGGATTAGTGCTATGTTATTTTTCACAGACTTCAAATTCAGTCGATAAATTAGCATCTTGTATTACAGAAACTTACTACCTTCTATGCAGATACAGTATTGTTTTTTAAACCTTGATTAATTATTCAGGTTCAACCCATCGAGTGTGACAACAGAACATTTTCATGCCTGACACTTTTATTTCTTCTTCTTACATGTAATTTGCACAGGGTTGGGTATTCCTTTGCCTCTAACTATTCAAAGAACTATGCATAGTGGTAATCTGTGACCTCGAAGAGTAGTCTTTCTGACATTCTCATTGCAGATCATCCACAGACATATCGTCACCCTGCCCTGCAGTGTCGGTGAAAGTGACCATTTCTGCCTTCCAGCTGCAGAATGTCCTTATGTTTTCCCTTTTGCTGTTATAACTGAAATTGTCAGCTAGTTCTTTTCATGGGTACATGAACATCAAAATTTCCCAAAATAGGCATGACTTTTATTCTGTGCTAGGCTCAATGTTCATCTGAGTTTACAGTCTTCATCCATGAAATTGTTCCCTATTCAAAGGGTCCTCTGACATTTATACTCTTCATACTCCTTAGTTCACAGGCATGTATTTGACATCTGGACTGGGCTGGATCTTACACTGCTCTTTGTAATTTGCTTTCTGGGTCTGTACATTGTTAACTGCTGGCATTTAAGTGGTCCTGAATTTGCTTGTCTTGCATGTTATAGCACGGTATAACCCTGGCTTATCTCCAATTTTTGCATCTCTGTTTTCCTTGTTGTTCCCAATGTGATAATCTTTTTCAAGAAGGTTCCTTTGAGCTAGTCTTGCATCAATGATAGGAGTAATGTTTTCTAATCTCAACGTGTTTTTGTGAATCTGCCTAAAATATGCTGCTGTCTTGCAAGTGAAAACAAATGTATGTTAAATTAAATGTGCCAAAAAAAAAAAAAAAAGCTGGAGTGGTCTGTCAACTTCCCCATCCTAACCTCTTCTTAAGACATCTTTCAGTATGGTGGGAGTAATTTTAAGGTAGAAGCTTCAAGATTAAAGATTTTTAAAAATCTTATTTAAGAGTATTTTTCAAGTTCCTTTTTTCCTTTCTATTGGCTTCTTTCAATCCTTGTTCCATATTTAAACCTTCAGTCTTTCATTCTCTTACTTCTGCTTTTTCCAATATGGTGTTTTCCTTCTTCCTTTCCATGTGAATGCATTTCACATTTTTCTGACTATGTTGATAACCAATTAATTCACTAAATGTTCATGTTAAAAAATAACAGAAAATTTTCCTAGAAATATAAATCTTTGTGTGGAAGAGTTGTTAGGATACACTAATGACTGGCTCCATTCTATATTTCAATGAATGTGCTAATCAACAACTATTATTAACTAGTGTCACTATCCATGCAGAAATACTAAACACAAACTCCACAGATAGATCATCATTGCTACA
Organism: Ailuropoda melanoleuca; assembly: GCF_002007445.2. NCBI lineage: Eukaryota > Metazoa > Chordata > Mammalia > Carnivora > Ursidae > Ailuropoda > Ailuropoda melanoleuca. The sequence goes on from NW_023179820.1 coordinate 3,391,482, forward strand.
GACCTTTCAGGGTGTTTCCTCTGATCAAACTAAATTGGCAACAAATTTAGCAGTGATTTACATATACTAGGCAATCCACCGCCATTTCCAAAATATCTACTACACAATTATACATACATATATAGCCCAGACACCTGGGTTGCTTAGAATCTACTTGGTAATCCAGTTTTCTATCAACATTGAACAGATACATCATGTTTCCCCCTCCTCTTTTTTTTTCTTTTGGAAAAAACTATTTATCAATCTTATCATTGTGGTACTTGTTTGGTCTCCCGGAAAGCATTGATATGTTATTATCATTTTTTTTCTGACACATTTAAATAATAGCACGTTCTTTCTTTCTTATTTATCCTGAAGTGCACTTACTACTTGATCTCAGGTATCTTTTCTAGGATATTTGTATAGCAAATAGCCTTAGGAAAAAAGATAGTATCTCTCTTCAGAGCAAAGGGCAGGATGCATAATGTCCAGCATAAGAAAAGTAATGTCTTTCTATAACGCAGAAGACAGGGATTTTTTATGCCTGTTATAAAATATTTAGGTTCCCTAAGTCCAAGATTTCTTTACTGTGATGCAGCCCACTTCTTGTGCTGTCACCAATCTGGACCCTTCTGTGCCATCCCCATGGGACATTAGGACAAGGAGAACTGATAGAACATGATGATGCTGTGAGTATGTAATGAAGTTCTTAATCCTGACCCAGGAGTCTTGTGTATTCTGTCAGAAACTTGAAACTGAGACAAGCAAAATTGTTAGCTTTCAAGGAAGTTATAAGCCTGGAAAATCTCAGGCTCTTCACAGTCCTTCACATCCAGGTCATGGACTACCTATTATTATCTTATAATTATTTAAGTCACTGTTAATAGATGGGCATTAAGGAGGACACGTGTTGTGATGAGCACTGGGTATTATATGCAACTAATGAATCATTGAACACTACATCAAAAACTAATGGTGGCTAACAGAACATAATTTAAAAAGGCAAAAATAAAATTGTAAATATTTAGCATTGCAGATATTTTAATTAAAATTAATTTTTTCATGAGTGTTCTATTTTAGTAGTCACTATTGTAGTTTTGCTTAAAATTAATGACTTATCAATACACATGTGCCTCATTTTGTCTGTAAGGGATTCATAAGAAGAAAGAATTTTTAAAATGAAAAGATATTTGCCATATATTATATATTAGATCCATTAGTGTTTTCCTATAAATACATTTTATAAACTAATTCAATTTCATAAAATTGTATTTTAGAGAATCCTTGATAAGCATGTGATTTATGACTAAATTTGCGGTTTGAATTTCACATCTTGGTAATATAGTATTCAACTATTGGTTGCGAAAAATATGAATTTGCTAACCAAGAAACCCCACCAAAACCAACACCAAACAAACAACAAAAATCCACTCTATATTTCTGCATGGTAGAATATCTATAACAATAGAACAAAATAAGGAATCATTGTTTTGTTGGAGGTCATTCTTTGCCTTTGTTCAGAAGTTTCATTTTTCATGACCTCAGAAAAGCAATGTAGAACTCAAGTTTAATAGGAGAATAAAAGTGAACTACAGAAATGCTCTTAAGAATTTCAAGTAAAATCAGAATATATTATAACTGAACAAACTGAAAAAATAGTTAAGACCTCTTCTGATTTCGTATTTTTCATGTATTTTTGCTCACAGCTTTATACAGTATCAAAGATATCTGCTGTTTATATTTATCTAGAGAATACAATGACACATAGTGAAAATGTTCTGGGAGAATAACCATTTAACAAATGTAAAGCATGTATACTAACATTTATCTGAGACGATTATTTACTCCTACGTAATCAGTACATCACAGAATTGCATATTTATTAGCAAAAGCTCTCTTCAACAGCATTTTTAAAATAATTTTTATCAAAAGGTTATTAGATTATATTACTATTCAAAAAGTTATGTAAGTATGTGTTTGCATAAAATATATGTCAAATATGTAGTTTACTTATGTATAAATGCATGCAAATACATATATAGTTACAAGAAATGTCTAAATATAGGTTATGCATACATCGTTGTCACATATTAATATGTACAAATACAAAATGTATTGTGCATCTCCAATTTTTTTGATCAAAGAAAGAAAAAAAGACCATGGGTTCTTATTATCTCAGGTGGTTTTTTAGATTTGATAAGAGCACTTTAATTTCAGGGCTGTAGTTTATGTCACACTTTCTAGAATATTACATGTACTTTTTTTTTCTTGGTTTTTGGTTTCATAAAACAATCACCTCTGCAGGACTTGAGGAGAAATGTAATATATTTTGCCACCTTGCCGGAATTCACCCTTCTTGTATGATGTGGTATAACATCATAAAGTCAGATCTCCCATTCCATGTACTGTATGAATGGTATTCTTATGTATTCAAATGACACCAGGAACTTATTGCTGGTATCCATTAAATGACACTCTTCTGGCATGTGGACCCATCTTGAATTTTGAAAACTGTCTTTTCTTCCCGGTAGACGTGTTTAGGAAAAATCTGACATCCAAATTCTTCATTTGTACTCAAGAAATGAAAATGGTCTATGCTAAGATCTTAAAGAGGGGAAATTCTTTTGAGCTTGTCCAAAGTTTCTTACCTTCAGACTCTATACAGTTACTTACACACCTACAATTATAGACAATTATATAGCTGACTCTTATTTCAGAAAGTCGAAAATTATTGACTCTGTTCCCCTATGACACACAGGAGAAATTAAAAGAGAGTTTCTATTGAAATATATTTACACCACAGATAAGTGAATTATAATGATATAGATTATAAAGGTAACTTATCAAAACACAAAATCATGGGGCGCCTGGGTGGCACAGCGGTTAAGCGTCTGCCTTCGGCTCAGGGCGTCATCCCGGAGTTATGGGATCGAGCCCCACATCAGGCTCCTCCGCTATGAGCCTGCTTCTTCCTCTCCCACTCCCCCTGCTTGTGTCCCCTCTCTTGCTGGCTGTCTCTATCTCTGTCGAATAAATAAATAAAATCTTTAAAAAAAACACACAAAATCATTAAAAAAGTAAATCTAACAAAACAATGATTTAGATTTCAAGTTATATCTCTAATCATTTAATGTGCATACATATTTTTATTTAATTTTAGCATTTTTATCTGAGATTTCTTATGGGATAAAAATATGAATAGAACTCTACCATATTAAGGAAAAAATAATTTCAAGCACCGTGGTGCAAAAATGTGGTAAATTATAATATTGGAGCCTTCCTTTACAATGGTTCCAGTTTTAGTTATAAAGTTTTCCAAATACACACAAGTTATTTCTTGAAAGTTAAGCTATTATGTCCTTAAGGAAAGACAATTCTATCAAAATGACATGATCTTTTCTCTAATTATAACTGTGGGAAGTGTAGAAATAATACAAATTGACCATTGCTGAAACTACTCCCCCCCCCATTGTCATACACGGGGTTTTTGTTATTTAAAAAAAAAAAATTCTCCTTGGACTTAAATAGCTTCTCCTCCAACCACCATTTTCCGCTCATCTTGACCTTTCTGCAGCAATGCACAATGCTGATGTGTGCTGGGATCATTCGTGTGACACTATCTGAGCGCTGCATATCTAACATGATGTCAGAGCTCATGCTTTCTTACTGGCATCTTAAACCATCTCCTTCCAGTTCTCATCATCCGTGGGTAGTTCTCTTGAGGACTAGCTGCATCCATCATGATTATTTTTCGGGTGACAGAAAACCAAATACAAATTGTCTCACTGAACTGAGAAATTTAAAGGAAAAGCTAGTTTAGATCAAGCAAGGGGCATGATGTAGAGAGAGCCAAGTTCTCTGCACCTTTCTGGTCTGCATTCCCTAGCATTAGCTTTGCTCATCCTCCAGCTCCATAGGCCAACTTCAGGTGCTTGTCCTGTGTCTACAAAATGCTGCAGCCTTGAATGCTTATGTGCTGTCCGGGCTAATGATTCTCAGACTTCGGTGTGTATCTCCTTGAAGGTTAAACAACACTTGCTAGGCCTCACCACCCAGAGTTTCTGATTCAATAGGTGATGGTAGTGCCTGAAAATGTGCAGTTCTAGCAAGATCCGAGGTGAGGCTCATGCGCTGATCCACTTTGAGAATCACTGGTCTGTGTGTTTCTCAAACTTTGATGCACTTATGAATCTTGAAGAACTTGATAAAATTTAGAATCAGATTCAGTAATTCAGGAGAAAGTCCCGGAAGTGCTCATCTGCAACAAGTGCATGGGTATTTCTGATGCTGCAGCTCCAATGCAACCACATCAGGAGGAGCAGGGGTCATTGCAGGCCAATGTTTTCCAACACTGCATCCTTTCAAGAATCTTCTGGAGATATTTTTACACATGTGGATTTCCAGGAGCCTCCCATGAAGATTCAGGTCAGCGGGTCTGGAGTGTAATCCTGGAATCGATGATTAAGAAATGCCTCAGGTGACTTACATTTTGACAAGTTTAGGAGGCATAGAAGAAGGAGAAAGCTTCAGTGTGATCTCCTGGATGAGAGAAAAGCTTTTTTTTCCAAAGTCCCAGTCAACCTTGTTACATTTTGTCCCTTGTTGAGTTTCCTGAGGCTGGAGTGTTGGCTGACTAGAACCGCCCTGAAGATGAGGATAATCAAATACAAAGAGCACATCTTCAATTGTTGTACCCACAGTAAGAGTGACAATAGACAAACAAAACAAAAACTGAATGCATATCTAATAAACCAACATAGTAAACTGATCTGGTCAATGAAGGTTTTTGGAAGTCTTTAACAAGGGAAAGGGGAGATATTGGAGACTTTCATATCTTGTTTTTCTCTATCCACTTACAACATGTTTCATTTTGAGGGTAATTTATTTTCTTTTTTCTTTTCTTCCTCCCTCCCTTCCTTCCTCCTTCTTTCTTTCCCCTTCCTTCTTTCCTTCCTTTGGAAAAACGATAGAAATGATTTAGTAGAATTTTAATTTTCTTCCCATTAAAAATCAAGAGCATTTTAAATTACTTCACCAAGGTCACATAGACATTAAGTAGTTATTATAAAGTTAAAATTTAGTGTTTTCTTCCCAATTCTATTTCTACCACATAGAAGCGACTTATATTTATTGAGGTTTTTAAACACATTTTATTAAAATGTAGGTGATAAATAACTTTTTAATCATATAAATGGTCTAATTTCCATAAGGCACTGTGCTTTGTTATGTGTATTTTTATGGATGGTATTCTTGCACCCTTGGTGTTAAATAAGGCTTTGTTGAGATAAATACAAATATGCATCTAAGAGTGAAATAAAATTAAATATACAATCAAAACATAAATGAACCGTATTACTAAAATCTATGAAGATCTAATTTTCATTAAAAAACATTAATAACTGGATTGTCAACAGAACTATAGCCACTGGGGAACAGAATGGATGACGAAACCAATAGAGTCTTCCTTTCTTTAGGCCTATTAGGACACAGAAAATCCTATTTTATTTGTTTTGTTTTAAGGCTAACTGAAAGTCTGTTTTTCCAATCACAGTGTCAAAGCCGAGAAGAATTTCTAATCAGAATTAGCTGTTAAATATCAGTTTTTAGTTAAAAACCTTTCCATCAATCTTTTACCTGTTTACTTATCAAGAACCTGTTAAATGCTAGGCTTTATCTTAGGAGCTGAAAGTAAATAGGAGTGGTCTTTGCCCAACCTGAATTTGCATCTCTTATTTCTTTTTCAGTAGGGATTGCACTGGTGGTCCATCTGGGAGGTGAGGATGGTAGACTGCGTGCAAGCAATGACCATAGTAACAGAAGGTGCTGTGTGGGGATTAGAATTCAAGCTGAATCTATGTGACCACTGCATCAGGCAGTTCACTTTTAAAAATTGAACTTTATCCTTGAAGCTTGTGATTGGGGGAAATCTTTGTGGGGTGTGTGTGTGTGAGAGAGAGAGAGAAAGAGAGAGAGAGAGAGAGAGAAATAACTCTAGCTATAATTGTGATCAATTGTGATGTTAATGATTGGTAAAGAAATGAGAAATTCAGAGAGCTATAAGGTGTATTAGATTTCAATTACTCACACATATTAAGCAGGCTGTATGTATTTTATCCAGATTGAAACAAGAACATTTTTCTCTAAAAATTAACTTAAAAGTTATATGTTATTATAAGTTTAGTATACAGCCATTCTATGAAGGGTTTTTGTAGGTCTAAATAAATTCAGCCATCTTCATGGGGCACCTGGGTAGCGCAGTTGTTAAGCGTCTGTCTTCAGCTCAGGGCATGATCCCGGCCTTCCGGGATTGAGTCCCACATCGGGCTCCTCGGCTGGGAGCCTGCTTCTTCTTCTCCCTCTCCCCTGCTGTGTTCCCTCTCTCGCTGGATGTCTCTCTGTCACATAAATAAATAAAATCTTTAAAAAAAAATTCAGCCATCTTCAAATGCAGTTCCTTTGGGAGGGAATATCTGGAGAAACTCTCATAGGTATTTGTAGACTGGTCTACCCAAGGTTGGAAGGGTGGTCTTAAATTTTCTTATTGGTATTTCTGTTTTGGTCCACTGAAGGATAGAGGTTATTAGAGAAACTCCCGTAGATATTTATATATCTATCTACCCGAGGACAGTCTTCTCTCTGAAATTCATGCCTTACAATATGAATGAGCTCTTGCCATAATGCAAAACTGATTAAAAAATAAAACAGGTTAACACATTTTTGGTAGTATTTATTTCCTTGAAAATCTGTTGTGTGTTTTTTTTAAAGATTTATTTATTTATTGGAGAGAGAGAGAGAAAAAGAGAGCGCTCATGCGTTGGGGAGGGGCATAGGGAGAGGGAGAGAATCTCAAGCCGACTCCCCACCCAGCTGGGAGCCCAAGGCAGAGCTCAATCCCACCCTGAGATCACAACTTGAGACAAAATCAAGAGTCTGAGCCTCAGCCAAATAGCCACCCAGGCACCCCTGTATGTGTATTTTCTAATGGTAATGGCTTATATGTATTTTGAAAGTAACTAGAAATATAGTCAAGATCAACTTTATTTTTTTATAATAATATTTTTTATTATATTGTGTTAGTTACCATACAGTACATCCCTAGTTTTTGATGTAAAGTTCCATGATTCATTACTTGCATATAACACCCAGTGCACCATGCAATACGTGCCCTCCTTACTACCCATCACCAGCTTATCCCATTCCCCCACCCCCCTCCCCTCTGAAGCCCTCAGTTTGTTTCCCAGAGTCCATAGTCTCCATGGTTCATTCCCCCTTCTCTCTACCCCCCCTTTCTTCTTCCCTTTCTTCTCCTACTGATCTTCCTACTTCTTTTGTTCCATAAATGAGTGAAACCATATAATAATTGTCTTTCTCTGCTTGACTTATTTCATTTAGCATTATCTAGGCCAGTATTACCTTGATCCCCAAACCAGGCAAAGACCCCATCAAAAAGGAGAATTACAGACTGATATCCCTGATGAATATGGACACCAAAATTCTCAACAAGATCCTAGCTGATAGGATCCAACAGTACATTAAAAGGATTATCCATCATGAGCAAGTGGGATGCAAGGGTGGTTCAACGTTTGCAAATTGATCAGTGTGATAGATCATATCAACAAGAAAAGAGTCAAGAGCCATATGATCCTCTCAATTGATGCAGAAAAAGCATTTGACAAAATACAGCATCGTTTCCTGATTAAAACTCTTCAGAGTGTAGGGATAGAGGGTACATTCCTCAATTTCATAAAAACCATCTACGAAAAGCCTACAGCAAATATCATTCTCAATGGGGAAAAGATCAACTTTAGACTAATGTGTGTTTTCTGTATGATTTGGTAACATCTATCCCATGTTTATTGCAGCATTTTCTCAGAGACACAGTATCTTAAAATACTGTATTAATTACAGTCCCTCTCATTATCTTGGATGTGAAAAAGTTTATGATGAGTAATTCACTCATATTCAGGATTCATGCCTGCATTTGCTTTCCTATAGTCCTTGAACTCTGATGAAGCTATTTAAAATAAATTATATTCAATTCTATCTTACTCATCATTTGTAGTTCAGTAAACCATTTTTGGTTTTCTTTTATTTTAGTAAACATTTAAATCATTTTGTTGAGTTCTTACAAATTACAAAACTGAAATAATAGTAATAATGTGTTTCTGGAAAAAAACTGAATTTAACAATGGGTAATTTTTAAAACAGTAAAATATTATCTGAGGCTTTTTACAAATTGAGCAACATTTTCTTTTACTGCTACTACTATTACAATTGTTACCACTGCCCATAATTTCTTATTTATTAAACACTGATTCTGTGCTAGGCCTTATGTTGAATACTTTAGATATATTACTGATATACTTGATTTCTACAATTTCAGACTGCATGTAAGAGTCAACTAATTTCCAGACTACATATAAGAGTCAACTAGTTTCCATGTATATAGTCACATTTGCATGAGTAATCAGGGAAAAATACAAAAGGAAAAATTGGAAATATAAAAGATCTCTAAAATTAGATTTCTAAAAGTTTTTTTTTTACTGAAATTTTAATTGACATATAACATTGGGTAAGTTTGTATATAATGTGCTGATTTGATATATTTATATATTGTAAATGCTTACCACTATAGCATTAGCTAGCATCTCTATCATGTCACATAATTATCGTTTCCTTTCTGTGGTGAGAACAATTAAGAACTAGTCTCTTAGCAACTTTCAGGTTTATAATACAGTGTTATGGATTGTAATCACTATGCTATGCATTAGACCTCTAGGGACTTATTTATATACTAGGTCCCAGTTTGTACCCTTAAACAATATGTCTCCAATTCTCCCAACCCCAGCCTCTGGTAATCCCCAATCTACTCTCTGTTTTTACAAGTTTGGCTTTTTTTAGATTCCACATATAAGTGATATCACACTGTATTTGTCTATCTCTGACATCTCACATAGCATAATGCTCTCAAGGTTCATTCATGTTGTTTCAAATAGCAGGATTTTCCTCTTTCTCATGGCTGAATAATATTCTATTCATCTTCTTTATCTACTTATCCATTGACAGACATATGGCTTGTTCCCATATCTTGGCTATTGTGAATAATGCTTCAATAAACATGGGAGGGCGTAGATCTCCTCAAACTCCTGTTTTCATTTAATTTGGATATTTACCCCAAAGTGGAGTTTTTTTCATTATGTGATAGTTCTTTTTTTAAATGTTTAAGGAGCTTCAAACTGTACCAATTTACATTCCCACCCACAGTGTTTAAGGGTTCCCTATTCTCCACATCCTCGCCTACATTTCTTATCTCTTGTCTTCTTGATGATGAAATTTTAGCAGGTGTTAAGTGATATCTGTCTAGTGTATTTTGGATTTGCATTCCCTTGATCCTTAGTAATGTTGAACATCTTTTCATGTGCCTTTTTGTCACTGGATATCTTCTTAGAAAAAAAATGTCTATTTAGTTCCTCTGCCGCCTTTTTTTTTTTTTTAAGAGATTGTTTCTTTGCAATTGAGTTGTATGAGTTTTTTAAAAATATATTTTGGACATTAACCCGTTATCTGATACATGGTTTGCAAATATTTTCTCCAAATATTTTCTCACCATGCCTTTTCATTTTGTTGATTGTTTCTTTTGCTTTGCAGATGCTTTTTTTTAGTTTTTTAATCCAGCTTTTAGTTTGATGTAATCCCACTTGTTGATTGCTACTTTTGTTGCTTGTACTTTTGGTGTCATACCCAAAATATCATTGCCCAGCCTAATGCCAAGGAATTTCTTCTTTGTTTTTTTCTAGGAGTTTTATGGTATCAGGTTTTATGCTTAAGTGTTTGATTCTTTTAGAGTTAATTTTTGTGAATGATGCCCAATTTCATTTTTCTGCATGTGGTTATCCAGTTTTCTCCCAACACTGTTTGTTGAAGAGACTATCCTTTCCCCATTGAGAGTTTTTGTTCTATTAGTTGGTGTATATGTGGGTGTTTATTTCTGGTCCCTTTACTCTGTTCCACTGATCTATGTGTCTATTTGTATGCTAGCGCCATACTTTTTTAATTACTCTAGCTTTGTAGCATGTTTTGAAATCAGGAAATGATACCTTCAAGTTTTTTGTCCTTCTTCCTCATGATTGCTTTGGCTATTTGGGATCTGTGGTGGTTTCATACAAATTTTAGGATTGTGTGTTCTATTTCTGTGAAAAATACCATTTCTTTTCCAAATGTTTCATTACTAATCAATGAAAATGGAACTGACTTCTATATGTTTATATCCTGCAACTTTGCTGAATTCATTGATTAGCTCCAAAAGATTTTTGGTTGCATCTTTAGAATTTCTGTATATAAGATCATATCATCTGCAAAGAGCCTTAATTTTTTTTTTTCCTTTCTGATTTTGATGTCTTTGTCTTGCCTAATTGTTCTACCTAGGACTTTCAGTACTATTTTGAAAACAAGTGATAAGAGTGGGTATCCTTGTTCTGGTCCTGATTTTAGAGGAAAAGTTTTCAGCCTTTTGCCATTGAGTATGATAGCTGTGGGTTTGTTAAAAATGGTCTTAATTATGTTGAGGTGTGTTTCTTCTATACTCAATTTATTGAGAGTTTTAATCATGAAAGGATGTTGTATTTTGTCAAATGTTTTTTCTGCATCTATTCAAATATTCATATAATTTTTTCTTTCATGCAGTTATTGTGGTATATCACATTTATTGATTTGCATAGTTGAACAGTCTTACATCTTAGGAATAGTCCACTTGATCATAATGTATTATCCTTTAAATTGCACTATTGAATTTGCTTTGCTAATATTTTGTTGACAATTTTTGCATGTATATTCATCAGGCATTTAGGTCTATAGTTTTCTCTTCCATAGTATATTTATTTGGCTTTGGTTTCAGGGTAATGCTGGCCTTGTGAAATGAGTATGGAAGTGTTCCCTCCACTTCATTTTTTTCGGGGAAGAGTTTGGGAAAGATTAACATTAATTCTTATTTAAATATCTGGTAGAATTCACTAGTGAAAACATGTGCTCCTGAACTTCTCTGCTTTGAGATGTTTTTGATTACTAGTTCAATCTCCTTACTTGTTATTGGTCTGTTCAGATTTTCCACTTTTTCCTAATTTGGCCTTGTTTGGCTGTATGTTTCTAGGGTTTATATCTCTACATTTCTTCTAGGTTATCCAATTTATTGGTATATAATTTTTCATAGTAGTCTCTTATGATCCTGTGTTTTTCTTAGAAAAATTTGTGATCTCTCCTTTTCATTCTGATTTTATTTATCTCAGTCTTTATGTTTTCTAAGTTAATCTAGTTAAAGATTTGTCAATTTTGTTTACCTTATCAAAAAACCAGCTCTCAGTTTTGTTGTTTTTTTTTCTACTGTTTTTGTGGTCTCTATTTCATTTATTTCTGCCTTGATCATTGTTACTCCTCCTGCTAAATGTAGACTTAGTTTGTTCTCTATTTTCTAGTTCCCTGAAGTATAAAGATAGTTTGCTTCATTGAGACCTTTCTATTTTCTTAATATCTGCATTTATTACTATAAATTTCCCTCCCCAAACTGCTTTTGCAGCATCCCATAGTTTCTGGTACACTGTTTCCATAATGATTTGTTTTGAAGTGTCCTTGATTTTGCATTTGATTTCTTCTTTGACTGATTGATTATTCAAGAGTGTGTGGCTTAATTTCCATGTATTTGTAGATTTCTAGCTTTCTTTTTGTTGATTTTGCTTTATATGATTGTGATCTGAAAGATATGTGGTATAATTTCAGTCTTCACAAATTTGATGAGACTTGTTTTGTGTCCTATCATATTATTTGTCTTGGAGAATGTTCTGTGGACATTGAGAATGCCTCTTCTGCTTCCCTGGATGGAATGCTCTCTAAATGTCTGTGAAGTTCGTTTGACCTAATGTGTGGTGCAATTTCATTGTTTCCCTGTTGATTTTATGTCTGGATAATCTATCCCTTGCTTGAAAGTGGAGTATTGAAGTACGCTATTATTACTGTATTGTTGTCTATCTCTCCCTTGATACCTGTTAGTATTTTTTAAATATATTTCAGTCATCCTATATATATATAACATATAATATATATATAATTATTATATCTTTCTGATGAACTGACCCCTTTATCATTATATAATGATGTTCTTTATCTCGTTACCATTTTTGGCTTAAAGCCTATTTTGGTCCAATATAAGTAAAACTACCTCCACTTTCTTTTGGTTCCTACTTACATAAATTATCTTTTGCTATCCCTTTACTTTGAGCCTATATGTGTTCTTAAAGTGAGTCCTTCAATGCAACATATAGTTGGGTCTTGGTTTTGTTTTTGTTTTTTAATCCATCGAACTACTCTGCTTTTTCATCAGGGTATTCGATTGATTTACATTTAGAATAAGTACTGGTATATAAGGACTTACTAATGCCATCTTATTTTTTCTAGTTGTTTCTTATTTCTGTTGTTTCTTTTACCCTCTCTTGTGCCTACCTTTGTAAATTACTGATTTTCTGAGATGGTATCCTCTGTTTCTCCTTTCTTTATTATTTGTACATCTGTTGTAGGGTTTTGCTTTGTGGATATCTAAAACTTACATAAAACACCTTACAGATAAAACAGTCCATTTTAAGCTGATAGTAACAAATTTATTTGTCACAAAATCTTCACCCTTTTACTCTTCCCTTTTATATTTTTGATGCCATTATTTACCACTTTTTATATTGTATATTTATTAACACATCACAGCAGCTATAATTATTTTAATATTATTTGTATTTGACCTTTACACTATACTTAAGTGATTTACACACCTTCCTATTACAGATTTAGCGTTTTTTTTTAATGTCTGAATATATATTTACCATTTCCAATGTGTGGTATATTGTTGTATGTTTTTATGTCACTGATTTATGCCTTTTCATTTCAGCTTGAAGAACTTTTTTCAGCATTTCTTGAAAGGTAGGTCTAGTGGTAGTGAACTTCTTAGCTTTTGTTTGTCTGGGCAAGCCTTTATTTCTTCTTCATATCTGTAGAATAACTTTGCTGAATAAAGTATTCTTGTCTGGCAATTCTTTTCTTTCTACAATTTGAGTATGTCATTCCACTCTATCCTGGACTGTAGGGTTTGCAGGGAAATCTGCTGATAGACTAATGGAGATTCTTAGGTTGCATTTCATTTTCCCCTGGCTGCTTTTAGATTTCTTTCTTTATTCTTGATTTTTGACGGTTTCCTTATAATGGGTTTTGGGGAAGGTATCTTTGCATTGAGATAATAGGATGATCTATTAGCTTTATGAACTTGGATGCTCAATTTGCTCCCCAAGTTTGGGAAGTTCTCACATATTAGTTCTTTAAATAAATGTTCTGCTCCATTCTTCTTCTGGTTCCCTGATTATTTGAATATTTGTTCTTTTTATGAATTTCTGTCAATCATGTATGCTTTCTTCTTTTTTTCATTCTTTTTTCTTTGTTCTCCTATAACTGGGTTATTTCAAAATTCCTATCATCTAACTCACTTATTCTGTCTTCTATTCGCTCTACTCATTGCAGATACTCAATATTGCAAATATAAATTTTTAATTTCATATAGAATTCTTAAGCTCCAGAATTTCTTTTCAGTTCTTTTTTATAATTTCTATCACTTTGGAAAAAATTTCATTTGATCACATATTTTTTTGAGAGTTCATTGAATAGTTTTCTGAGTTTCTTTCTTCCTTCCTTTTTTTTTTTTTAAGATTTTACCAATTTATTTGACAAAGACAGAGAGCATGAGCAGGGGTGAGGAGCAGGGAAGAGGAAGAGGCAGACTCCCCACCAAGCAGAAAGCCTAACCCAGGTCTTGATTCCAGGACCCCAGGGCCATAACCTGAGCCAAAGGCAGATGCTTAAGCAACTAAGCTACCCAGGTAGCCAGTTTTTTGAGTTTCCTTGTAGCTTGTTGAGTTTCTTCAAAACAGCTATTTTCAAATCTTTATCATCTAGAACACAAAAGCCTTTGAATATGCTTATTGAAGAATTACTCTTTTCTTTTTTTCTTTTCGATTGCACATTTCCTTGATTTTTCATGTTCCTTGTAATTTTGCATTGATACTTACACATTTGATATAGCAGATGCCTCCTTACATGTTTTCTAATTGTCTTCAGATAAAGTATTCTGGTTAATGTTAATATCTCTGGTTTTATCTATCTTTGTAATGATACACCTGTTCTACCTTTCTGATCCTTCTGGTAGCAGAATTTGTAATTTTTTACATCTTCTCTGGTCCTTACAAAACACCAGGCTGGCTACTAGAATCCTCTCTTCTTCCTTTTTTTTTTTTTAAAGGTGGTAATACAGCACAAATCTCAAGTTTGTATATTAAATGAAATTAAATATTGTGTTATATATTATATAAATATATATGTTATAATTAAGCATACATTTATTCTATTAAGTACTATATGTTAAATATATATTGTATATTACATCTTTAAATATACAAAGTATATATTATATATACATATATAAATTTGAAAGTGAATGTATATACATGGAATGTATATATTTTTTCATTTTCCTTTTGAGAACTGTTAGTCAAACAGTAAGAAGCTTTGCCATATCTGAACTAAAATATTTATGAGGTGACTTTAGAAAATCATACATTCTTAAAATCTTGCAGAAATAAGTGAGGAAATGCTTTTTAAAAGTCATATATAGACTATGAGATTAGAAGAATGAATATAGCAATTCAAATTCACTTACTGTGATGAGTTCCTTCAATTTATTATGTTCTTATTTAATTCAGTAGCCCAATTACTTTATGGTGTCTTCATAATTATGACTGTTGATTAAGAGCTCTTATAAACATAAATTATGAGCGTAAAGCACAATTGTTCTTGTTTATTCATTTTAAATTGAACAAAATATTTCAAAAGCTTATTGGTCTCTAATTGTTAACATAAATCCTTTTGAAACTTTTCTATTCCAAAGTGTTGCTAAACTGCTTAAAATCTAGTTTTGATTCTGGGCACCTGACATAGAAGCTATTTTCTGAGTATTTCTTGCTTTTCTAAAATACCTTACCAATTGACTGTATATAAAACAGTTAAGTGGATTGCCATGACTATTGATATGTTAGCAAACCACTTATCATGCAAGCATTTGAGTAATATGGAACTTTCATCTTTCAGTATTAAAAATTTCCAATGAACAATGAGAGAATGAGAGCTATGTTCTACCCAATGGATAAAATCATTCCCAAATACATTTCTACTTTATTTTGGCCTCATAAGCTTGAGGTGTGGTAAAGGCAACACACCACAAAGGCATGATTGTAGGATCTGAAATACAGAAAAGAGCAGAGATCAATGCTGGTACTTGGAGATGACTAGACCAAAATCAAGAGATGCTATATAATTATTCCCAAGATCACAAAGTGAGTCAGGAGATAATTATATGTTAAACCAACGATTTTTCTGCCACAATGTGTAATTATATTTAAATCAGTATTTTCAACGTGTGACCACTTGAATCCAAATTATTTGGATGCCTATGAAAAATTCATATTCCTGAATTTTTCCCCAAATCTACTGAATCAAAATGGCGGCTGGGAGTCAGTGGTAGGGTCTGCATTAGTAGCAATCACCTGTAACACTTTCTTATATACATCAATTTAATATATTTTTTATTTTTAATATATTTATTATTTATATATAAATATATATATTATATATATAACATACACACACACAAACATTAAGGAATAAAATACAGCTATAAGTAATCAACTTTTTTGTAAGTGTCATTGATATAACTAATACCATCTAAATAACTGGGGGAAATTTTCAATAACAATAATATAGGTTCCTAGAGTCTATTCCAAATATGATAGCTGTTCTAGTGTGAACACAAGTGATTCAGAGACCATCATTTTTGGAAAACAGTTTTCTATGTGATGACATCATTTCTTTTCCCAAGTGTATTAGTTAGGCATTGGAAATTTATAGTTCTTTTTATAAAGCTATTTTTCCTACGTTACAAGTTGAGAATTAGTCACTTGACCACCAGTGAGTCTATTGAAGCACATGACATTTCCTAGTTAGCTGTACTAAAATGTACATCACTGTAGAATTCATAAATCTCCTGTAATAAACTTAATTAGCAGCATATTAATTTTATTTGTGGCTGTATTAAATACTGGATTATAGCCGGTATTAAAAGATACCAATTATATCCTAATCTTACATACAAACTTCATTGATTTTATTATGTTTATAGTAGTAATAGAAGTATGTGTTTGCATGCATGTTCTTTCAAAAAATTACTACTTTTAATAACGACTCCATTGAAAATACAGAATATGTATTTTAATTAATGTAGAATAGTTCCTAATCATTATCCATCATAGTTTGCTAAAAATATTAAAGCATTCAATCATGACTTTATTGGCAGATAATCTGTAGCAACCACCTGTGGTGGTTAATTTTAAGCCCAAACTGATTGGGCTACAGGGTGCCCAAGTATTTGGTCAGTTATTATTCTGAGTGTGTTTGTGAAGGTGTTTTTGGATGAGATTAACATTTCAATCAGTAAGGTGAGCAAGGTAGATTGCCCTCCCTCCTTGTGAGTGGTCCTGATGCCATCAGTAGAATGCCTGAATCAAACAAAAAGGGGTGACTTTTACACAAATAAGAGTGAACTCCTTCTGTGACTGCCTTGAGGTGAAAAATCAGTCTTTCCTTGAGTTTTGATGTGAAGCTAAACATAAGTTCTTAGTTCTTGAGATTGCTGACTTTCAGATTAGATTTTATATCTTTGGTTCTTCTAGGTCTCAGGCCTTTGGATTTAAACTAGAACCACATCATTGGCTCTCTTGGGTCTCCAGTTTGTTAATTGCAAATCTTGGAATTTCTCAACCTCCATAATTATGTGGACAATTCCTTATAATTAAGGAATATAATTTTATATATACATATCTGTGGGGTTGTATGTATTGTATGTATGAATACATATGTACACAATATTTGCACAAACACATATCTACATAAACATATGTATATCATTTTGGTTCTGTTTCTTTTGAGAACCTTGAGCAATATATCACTTACCCACCTGTGTAAAATACAGCTTAGCTTTATTACAGAGAGCAGAAAGCACAGATTTGCTTTCTGGCATATAATCTTTAATGAAGTACATATGCTTTGGCTTCACAGAAAACTAGATGCTGAGATCATACCAGAGAATTGTTAGTCAGTGGTTTCCTGCTAGAACAGATGTAACAGATGTAACATAATAGTATATGTAGATAAAAATTGTACAGAATAAATTCTTGTGTTAGAGAGACTTCAAATTAAATCTGTATGTTGCTTATACTTGGAATTATATTTGTTCCCATTTGAGTGGGATTAAATCAAGCTGGTAGAATAACTCCCACATTGTACTATCTGTTCACTATGGGGCAAGTAATACAGGAACAAGTTAATAAATATACTCATTTTGTGTATTTCCTTATCATTTTTCTCTTTATGTGTATCTCTGGCTACCTCCCATTTTTGAGAGTGGAGAAAATAAAATTAAGCTGTGGAAAGAGCATGGTCACACATATTTTATATCCTAGCTCTATCACTTCTAAGTTTGGCTAAGGTCCTTAACCAAACTGAGTTTCCTGATCTTCCTCAGAGAATTTGTTCTATATAACCAACACCTTAGACTTATAAAATGTCAAGTTATACATGTCATTATTTATCATGATATAGGCATTTAGTAGACTTTCAAGAAATATTTATTCAGTAGAAATTTATACTTGCTTCAAAAAAACCAATACATCATTATGATATTCCCCCTATTTTAGAGGACTACAATGTAAAATGAGGGATAAAATAGGTTGGTCAGTGGTTGCTCTTGAGAAAAATGTTAAAAAATCTAGATGTTTGAAAGTATCTAGTTGCCAAATTTGTATGATCTTACAATGGAAATTGATCAGAAAATATTTGACAATGAATTCCTTACACATATGCATTCACATGGTGGGGTTCTGCCTCTTTTAAACTTTGAAATAATTTTAATAACTAAATTGTTCTATTAAATTTTTTACTCTTTACTCAGCCTCTCGTAATGTTACCATCTTCAATATCAAAGGCAGGATCCTGATATTGATACAACTTTGTGTGTGTGTGTGTGCAGCACTGTGCATTTTTATCACATGTGTGGTTTCATGTCAATACTACCACAATCAAGATACATGTCAATACCATAACATAAAGTTCCATTGTACTTCCAATATAGCCCCCTCCCCATTTCTTTTTTCTTTTTTTTTTAACATTGAATTATCTTGATGATTACTAACGTCATCCTCAATAGCAACATCAGACATTTTTTTAAGTAGGCTCCACGTCCAGCATGGAGCCCAACACAGGGCTGAACTTACAACCCTGACAGTGACAGTCAAGTCACATCACTTGTGTTGATGCTGACTCCAGGCCTCATTCTTTATCATTGTTTGATCACCAGTTTGTTTTCTCTCAAGCTCCCATGAGAATACTTACTTCCCCGAGCATCCTTACTCCTAAGACATTGCAAAAGTCATCTCATTAGTGTTCCAGATCTAGCCCATACAGTGTTGCCATGCTATTAATACACACTGACCTCAGCAAGAGCTAAAATTTTCCAAACGTGGTTCTTATCTGCCTTGATAACATGGTCTCCACTAAATCTACTCTTTCTGCCTTAGTTGGCTTGAGAATTCAACAGCTCCTTCATTCTATCCACACTTGAGCTCAACATCATTTGTTCCTCAGAGCACATTCACTTCTCTCTCTATATATAAATTCTGTCGAGTGTAGGCCATAAATGCAGTGGATAGGACTGTATACTCTCTGGCTCAAAGGGCTTGGGCTTAAACTCTGGCTCTGTCTTTCCTGCTGTGTGAGCCTGGACTCATTGCTGAAATTCTCTCTGCCTCAGTGTTCTCATTCACATAATGAAGATGAGAGCAATACCCACTCCATGAAGCTGGTGTAAGCAATTAAATCAAGACCACATGTAGGCAACACAGGCTACTTAACCCTAGTTTATTATTAATATAACTAGGACTAATCATGAGTAGTAGTGATATTAATGGTAATAACAGCAGCGATAGTCATATGGTGCTGGTAGTAGTAGTTGTAGTAGTAGTAGCAGCAGAAGTATTTGTATCAGAATCTTCTTCCTTACCTCACATCCTCTCAGCTTATCTTTTCCTCCAGCAATTACTGAAAGAACACTTCCGGAGGGGAAGCCACTGCTAGCTGCCTCAGCTGCCCTGCATGTTTCATGTTGTCTGCCTGAGGGAAGAGAGTTAGTACCCACTGGACAGCTTGGCCCAATAGGGTAGAACTGTGCATAAGAGCCTGCTTCTTCCCTGCCTCAAGAGGGTAATTCTAGGAGCATTGTAACAGCTCTTCAGCAGTCCCCAGGTTGAGCACAGCTGGGATGGGTGCTGACTTTGCATTTTTGCCCTTCAAATGTCCTTCCTGCTTCTCTTTCTGCTTCCATTCCTGTATTATCTCTCATCCTCATTATCCTTTGCTCCTTAGGACCACCGTAGGTAATAAACTCTCTTCCTGTAAGCTCTTCTTTCAGCTTTATTGAGGTAGAATTGAAGTATATTTAAAATATATAATGTGAAGATTTGACATATGTATACTTTATGAAATGACTAGTGTACATCCATCACCTCACATAATTACTCTGTGTATGTGTGTGTGTGTGTGTGTGATGAGAACCCTGAGGTCCACTCTCTTAGCAAATTTCAAGTACACAACATTGTATTCTTTTTTTATAACATTTATTTATTTATTTATTTATTTATTTATTTTTAAGATTTTATTTATTTATTTGACAGAGATAGAGACAGCCAGCGAGAGAGGGAACACAAGCAGGGGGAGTGGGAGAGGAAGAAGCAGGCTCATAGCAGAGGAGCCTGATGTGGGGCTCGATCCCAGAACGCCGGGATCACGCCCTGAGCCGAAGGCAGACGCTTAACCGCTCTGCCACCCAGGCGCCCCTATTTATTTTTTTAATAATAATATTTTTTATTATATTATGTTAGTCACCATACAGTACAACAATGGTTTTTGATGTAAAGTTCGATGATTCATTAGTTGCATATAACACCCAGTGCACCATGCAATACGTGCCCTCCTTACTACCCGTCAC
>NW_023179820.1:3411977-3466514 GCF_002007445.2 Ailuropoda melanoleuca
GAATCTCCAAGGAACTGTTGAAAAGGAAAAACAAAGCTGGGGGCATCACAATGCCGGATTTCGAGCTGTACTACAAAGCTGTGATCACAAAGACAGCATGGTACTGGCACAAAAACAGACACATCGACCAATGGAACAGAATAGAGAACCCAGAAATGGACCCTCGGCTCTTTGGGCAACTAATTTTTGATAAAGCAGGAAAAAACATCCGGTGGAAAAAAGACAGTCTCTTCAATAAATGGTGCTGGGAAAATTGGACAGCTACATGGAAAAGAATGAAACTTGACCACTCTCTCACACCATACACAAAAATAAACTCCAAATGGATGAAAGACCTCGATGTGAGACAGGAATCCATCAAAATCCTAGAGGAGAACTTAGGCAGCAACCTATACGACATCCGCCAAAGCAGCTTTTTTCATGACACATCTCCAAAGGCAAGAGAAACAAAAGATAAAATGAACTTGTGGAACTTCATCAAGATAAAGCAACTGTTTTTAATTATTTATCATGTATGTTGCGTATCTCCATATCTTTTGAATTGGTTACTAGGAAATTACTGTTTTCCTTTGGTAGTCTCATGTGTCTTTGATTTCTTATGTTCCTTAAAGTTTTGCATTTATCTTCACCTTTGAAGAAGCAGTTACCATCAGCAATCAGTAGAGACTGACTTTAGAAGACAAAAACCTTGTCAGCCCTGCCAAGGATACTGAGGTTTTCTAGACTGTTTCTATGGGTAAACATGCTCCACACTTCTTGTTCCCTCTTGTGGGGAAATTCTTAAGATTGCTTCCCTTCTCAGGGTGCCTGGTGGTTCATTGGTTATGTGTCTGACTTTGGCTCAGGTCACGATCTCAGGGTCCTAGCATTGAGTCCCACATCGGGGAACTCTACTCAGCAAGAAGTCTGCTTGTCCCTCTCCCTCTCCTTCTGTCTCTCCCCCCTCTCGTGTTCTTTCTGTCTCTTTCTGAAATAAATAAATTAAATCTTAAAAAAAAAAAAAAACTAAAAAAAAATTGTGTGCCGCCTCTCACTCCTTGAAAGTCAGGCCAGGTGCCAGAAGCCTTCCATTCACTTTCCATGTAGTAGTGCTGAAAGCCCCATTTTGTGTACTTTCTCCTAATTTCAGAGTTGAGATGGCTTTCTATGTGTACCCACTAGCTATCTACAAAGGCTTTCACTCACTGCCCCTCAGAGGCGTGCAAGGGGAATCAGCTATAAGGTGTAAGGGTGTGTTAGTGAATTGCACAGGCCATTGGGTACCCACAGGCCATTTGGGGGGGCCCACATTAGAAGTGACTTCAGTGGTTTATTGATGAGCATCCTGATAAGTCTGCAAAGTGGTTAGTAGGATTCATGAGAGCACTGGCTGTGTTTTCCCAGCCCCTGCTTCACCAGTTATACAGCTCACCTCAGTATTCTGAGTGGGGCGAGACTCTGGCAGAGTTCTGCACAGCTAGGGAAGTCAGGAACTCATTCAAACACTCACTTTTCTTTGTGGAAGGAATTATGAGCTGAGGAGGTTTTTTGGCACTAAGCTGTTCTGCCTTGGGGGAGATATGATGTGAATAAAGTAAAACTCTTCCCCTTACCCTCTTTGATGTGTCCAATCTTCGATCTTTTTTTCCTCCAACAGTTTGTTGGAACTTCTTCACTGAACTCCCTGATTTCCACATAGGTATGCTTATCTGTGAGTGATTGTTAAACTTGGTTTTTGGGGAGAAGATGGTAGAAAACACTGTTTTGCCATTTTGTTTTTGTCATCTCACCTGTAAGCTCTTGTGTCAACTGTTTTTTTCCTTGGGTGAGACCAAGGGTAAGTCTTTTTTACTTTTCATTGTCCAGAAACTTGGCTTTATTCATGAATCTTCTCAAGTCCAGTGCACAGTGATATATTCCTGTTTATGCTGTTTGGGAGTTAATCAAAGCAGAAATGTGACATACTTTTATTTGTATTTGTTACTCTGTAAAACATTGGCAATATTGACTGTCTACTATGTACGGGTACTCTAGAAATCTCTTTATATGTATGTGCTATCTAACTGAACTCTTTCCACTTACACTTGCCAGTGATAATTATCAACTTGAAAGTTATAGTGGAAGAAACTAAAGTTTAGAGAATTTAAAATATTTGACAATTTCTTATAGCTAGTGAGTGAGTGGCCTGAATTCAAACCTTGATTTCCTTTACTACAAAGTTAAAATATCATTTCTAATGTTGTTTACGCTTTGTCTTTCCAGTTACAAATGTGACATGTGTCTTTTATTTCACACTAAACTAATCACTGTGCTTCTGGAAATATTTAAGCTAGAATGGGAAGAATAGCCCACCTAAAATATTGAATTGTATTTTAAATTTGTGGACAAAACTGAAGGATCTTAGAAAATGTGTATTATTTTCAGAGTTTTCCAATTCCAAAGGGCCTTCCCTTTCCTCAATAATATAAAGAGGAAGTTATAGTAAAGTGATTGTCAAGGCTGTGATTACTTTTAAAATTTTATTATCTTTCAATCTAACTTGATACTTTATGATTTCATAAAGTAAGATGATATTTAAGAGCCTTGAATATTAATAATCTTGTTTCCGGAAGTGATCTGTTGTAATTATTACCACCAGACAATCATTCTTTCATATTTTAAACATTTTATCCTGCATCTTTCAATAATATCAATAAATAATAACATTCTTTCTTATAAAATTGAGCTGAATACATGTGTTCTCTGCTATGAATCATGATAGCTAAGGATTTGTGTTAAAATATATGGCTTCTGAGAAGACCTATTTTGATGGTGAAGGGTTCTGTGAAAGGAAGTTGCCAATACTATTCTGTCATATTTTGGACCACCTTTTAGGTACCTGAGACTTCTCCATTTTCTACTAAAATCATATATTAATTTGGACCGGACTGATAATCTGTTTCCATGCTAATAAAAGAACCAACAGGGCTTTGGCCATCTCCTGGGAGCCTGACCTCCCACCAGAGATGTACTGAATTAAAATCTGCATGTTAACAGAATCCCTTGGTGATTCCTTTGCATAATAAATTTTAAATTGCATCTTTGAGACACAACTCAATTACTCCCTCAGGCTACATAATGAATGAAGACTTCATATTTTTTGAAGTTTTGTCTTTTTAAAAAATGATAGAACATTCCAATTTATGTCAGTCCCTGACTTTTCAATGAGAGCCATTAATATTATTGTATTCCCCTCTTTAAATTCATAACAAGATTTCTTTTAATAGTCATAAAGAGAAAAGATAAATCAAATGTCTGTCAAAACATCATTATTGTTAAAACTAAGGGCTAGATGTTAAAACCATTCTAATGAAAGTATTTTCCTTGCTATAGAAAAATTTGGTAATATTTTTGAAATAGCATAGTGATAAAAATTTCCCCTCAATATCTGAACATTCAACTAGTCAAAATATCAGAGTTGTTATTTTGGGAATCATGGGAAAAGACTAATAAGTAATTAAATTTTGTCTAGCAAAATTATGCCAGGTCTTTCAAATTTATTCAATTTCGTTCCTATTCTTCAGTGTATTATTACTATTGTGTGTGGTTGAGTAACTTTTGATTTTTGTTGTTTTATTGAAATGTGTATGGCACATAACATTGTGTATATTTAATGTGTAAAGCATGTTGATTTGATACATTTAATATTGTGATATAATTCCCACTATAGCAGTAATTAGTACCCTTCTCACATTACATAATTACTATTTCTTTTAGTGGTTAGAATAATTATGTTCTAGTCTCTTAGCAAGTTTGAAGATTATAGTATAGTATTGCTATCTATAATCACTATGCTCTGCACCATATCTCTAGGACTTATTTACTACTTACTGCAAATTTGTGCCCTTAAACCACATTTGTTTTATTCCTCTAGTGCCCAACCCCTGGTAAACACCATTTTAATCTCTGTTTGCATGAATTGGCTTTTTAGATTCCATGTTTGGAATGAGGTGATTATAGTACTATTTGTCTTTCTCTGATTTATCTCACTCAGCATAATTTCCTCAAGGTCCATCCTAGGTTGTCACAAATGGTAGGATGGTCTTCTTTTTCATGGTTGAATTATATTATATCATGTATTATGTATATATACCACATTTTCTTTATCCATTTATTCACTGATGAGCACTTAGACTGTTTCCATATATTGACTATTGTGAATAATGCTGTAATAAACATGGAAGGGTTTATATTTCCTCAAATTCTTATTTTCATTTCATTTTGATATATATCTAGAAGTGAAATTTATGGATCATAAAGTAGATCTAACTTTAATTTTTTGAAGAACCTCCATACTATTTTCTATAGAGCCTGAACCAATTTGCATTCATAACCAACAGTGTATAACCAATATTGCACAATGGTTATCATTTCTCCACATGTTCACCAACACTTGTTATCTCTTGGGTTTTTTGATGAGAGCTGTTCTAACAGGTGTGAGGTGATTTTCATGTACCCGTTGGCCATTTGGATTTCTGCTTTGGAAAAATGTCTATTATCTTTTGTTTAGCTTGTAATGCAAGGTACATTTTCATACAGACAGTGTCACTGCAATAAGGCATGGAAAGTCATGATTTTCCGGCCACTGTGTCAGGCCTCGCTTCAGATGGCATACACAAGTCATAAGAATGGTAAGGACTGTAAGAATTGCCTAATGCAGAAGTCCTTAAACTATGCCCTCCAGAGTGCCAGGGTTTGAGAAAAATGGCCTAATTTTCTGTGGGAAAGAAAGCAAACCTGAAAATCTGAGCCAACTCTCCTGCTCATATCAATAGTAACTGCTTAGCACTTATGCATTTTTCATACTGAATTTCTGCATAGCATTTAGATGGAACACATCATTCCATGGCTGAATAAATAAATACAATTCCCTAGTTGGTTTTGTCTTTCTCTTAGCAGGTGGAGAACGGTTTTAGGTTGGAAATTTTCTTTTTTTTACATAAATGAAAGTGTTTTCTTGTGAAGAGCAAAGTTCATAAGCTCAAATACCTCAGGCCCTGGGACATAAATTAACAAGTGAAGGTGTAATGTATTCTAGATAGAAGCAACTTGTGATCAATTAATTGAAGAGGGAATTGTCTTGCCAGAGTGAAAATTTGACACACAAACAAAATCTGTCTACAGGCCATATCTGGTGCTTGGTTTGTTATCAGAGATCTCTCCTGTAGAGGATACTTGAAAATGTAGGACAAAATGATGTATTCTAAAACTAAATCATTTCTGAAATGCATTTCATGCTGGTGATAAAATATGATGTACTAATTGCTGACCTCTGTGGGCATAAAGCCTTGAATCTTTAATGTCATCAGGTCCACTTCAAGCATGTGGCTGGCAGAGTGGACTGACGGGGTGGGCCTGCCTGCTGTGCTAACATGGCGGATGCTGGGGTAGTGAGTTGCTCACAGGACAGCCTGGGTGAATAGGTCCAGAACTTTATAGAGTCAAGAGTTTGTGCATGAAACAAATATAACTTGTTGAGGAGGCAAGTGAAGTTGAGTGAATGAGAGGGACTAAATAAGAGACTAAAAGGAAGGTGGTATATGACAGTGAATGCTAAATAATCATAGTTATAATCATAATCAATCAAAAGTGAGAGCAAATAGTCCAGAACAGTAGCAAGGAAAGGGAGAAGTTTGGGTTTAATCCCAGTGAGTGGTGCCAACCTCAAATCTGACATGCACTTGTTTGGGGATATTATCCCCATTGGGAAACAGGATGGGTTTATTGACCTACCCTCCTGTGCTACAACGAACAATTGGAATTCTGTGTTACTATGACTATGTACATCATATACACCCTTCACTTCATATTTAAAACAAAACTGGCAATCACTAAAAATTGAGACTCGTTCTTGCTGTTGAGTTTTGGGTGTTTGCATGTCTTAGAATGGGTAAAGTACTTTCCTATATCATCTCCTGAGTTTTCCTTGAAGCAGTAATAATGCTTTTTTTTTCCAGTAATAATGCTATTGACTGACTTAATTATAATAATTTATAAGTTTTCAAAATACTTATNTTAGAATGGGTAAAGTACTTTCCTATATCATCTCCTGAGTTTTCCTTGAAGCAGTAATAATGCTTTTTTTTTTCCAGTAATAATGCTATTGACTGACTTAATTATAATAATTTATAAGTTTTCAAAATACTTATACACACTGTATTTCATTTTTGAACTTACATCATCCCTGAGTAGAGGGACTGGATTCCTCATTGGAAAGAAAAGGATATTGAGAATTCGACCTTTTAAATACATTATTCAGTAAGTGCGTGCCATGGTCAATATAGTGTGCTTCCTGAATGCCTTCTGTTGTTTTCCACACTGCACTTGTCTTCTTTCTGGATCCTCATTAACTTGGATACTTGTTTTTACCTGCCTCCGTGTATCCCAGGGCTTCATTTTAATCTGTTTTATCAATACACATATATATTAGTGCTTCCCCATGGGCTTAAAAACATTACCTTACCCTGTAACTCTATTCATTTTCACCTTCTCTTGTAAGTTACATATGTTGATCATTTTTTTCTGTATTCTTTACATATACATTTAGTATTTACCTTCAAAAGGGTTAAAATCTCATGCCTCAAAACTGAAACTTCTATCCAGAACTACCAAAGATGAAAATAGAGATGGTGACACAATGTACTGTATAGACATGCTCATGTGGAGGAAAGGTTTTGGAAACAGCAACAAAATAATTAATTCCAGAGTAGATATGTCACCATACCTTGAAAATCTCACCATCAGAGATGGTGTTAAGACTTTGAATCTGGTAGAGATCTTAGTGCCCTAATCTTTCTGCAGATATGAAGTGTACTCTGGAATGAGCCACCCTTTGTGCCAAACAATTACATAAATTGTGAAGGAAACACACCTGCCCTGGGGACTCCCTGCTGGTCAGACACCATGAACCCCATGATCACACTAAGACAAGTGGCATGAAATGTCAGCTTCCTGAGTCATAGGCATAAAATAACCACATTTATAGGAGATGCCTTTTGGGAATTGTGGAGGTTTGTATATGGGAGGATATAAAGAGGAAATGAACTGGGGATTTGATATAATGAGTTTGAAGTTTTAAAATGATCAAACCTAGGTACTGAGAAACCAGCATCTTCATCAATAAAAACTTTGGGGAAAAAAGGAAGAAAAAATCAAATGTGTATATCTATATAGATATAGATAGATATATAATTTATATATATAATTATTCATATATAATTTCTTGATTCATTTCTGTGCATAATGGGAAAGTTTTGTAACTTTGTACATAATTTCAAGTATTTTATCCATTTTATGGATTTAGATTAAGAGATAGCTTTTAAATGATTTTTTATTGAAATATATTTGACATAACATTTTATAAGTTTAAGGTGTAAACGTATCGATTGATATATTTTTACATTGTAACATAATGACCATTGTAAAATTAGTTAGCACCTCTACCACTTTGCATAATTATCTTTTTTGCTGTTGTTGCGAGAATAAAGATCTAATCTCTTAGCTAGTGATTATAATACAATATTGCTGTCGATATTTACTATAATAAGCAATAGGTTTTCAGGACTTATTTATCTACTTATTGCAGGTTTGTACACTCAAACAGTGTCTCTCCTATTTCCCCCATCCATCAACCACTGGTAACCACCTTTTCACTCTGTTTTTATGTGTTTGGCTTTTTAAGATTCCACCAAATTCAAGAAAACAGACACTTTGTGCAAAACAGGGCATTCTTCAACTTTTTGGAAGACTCTTATAAGCATGCATCTTTTTCAATATATTATTTGCTGTATTTCTAATTCACTAGGCCTTGCAGTGTTTGTCTGGCAATGTACTGATGAATTTCCAGAATTTTTTCTCTTCCTTTAAGTGAAGTATCTGATGTCAAAAATGACTTTCTTTTTTTAAAAGAGTATTACCAAAATTGCGTAATTTAAACTAAATATTCACTTAAAAGTATAAAAAAATCTAGCCAAATTGACTGGATGAAAATGAGTTTAGCATAAAAATTAAAATCACTTAAGGAATTGACAACTGACAAATATGCATATAAAAGTTGTAAAATCAATGTGGAAATTTTAAGTCCACATAAATTATCAAAAATCAATAGGAGATTGGAGTTATTTTACTTTTTTAAAAAATTGATTTTGAAAGTTCCCTCAGAGATTTCAAAAATTCTTAACAATTTTGCAAACAAAGAGAGTAAGCATAACTGGCCAAAACTGATACAATATTTTGGGGAAAATAGTTTTAAAATGCTAAAAAGTACATAAAAATTCTTCAGTAGTCTCTGGGCCTATAACAATGATCTTGAAAGGAGCATTCTTTCTAAAGGAAGAGAGGTGAATGTTATAAGTGACAGGAGCCACACTGGGAAAAGGAAGTTCTCACATTAGGTGTGGCCTGGTCAGAGGTTGGCCTCTCTTGTCCTCTGTGATACACATTTTAGCCTATCACAGGGCTGCCCCCCTTGAACATCGCATTCCAGTCTCAACGTGGCTGGTCTCAATGTGGTTATCTTATGATGTGAAGAATGAAATGTGAATGGACTTGATGTATTCAATTCCCATTTTCTGCCCTGGCACAAATTTGGACAAAGAAACAAGAGGTGATTTCTCTCAGACCACATATGGTGAAGATAACAGGGAAATAAGATGGAAAGAGTGGGTTTCAGACACTTTGAAAACACCTCTGGATTATTAAGCTTGGACCTTTTAAGAGAGAAAAACAAGCTGCTATCCCATTTAAGCCATTATCATGTTGACATTTTTTTTTTTTAAGTAACCAACCAGTATCTTAAGCAATATAGAAAAGCAAAAGAAAGGGTAGTCCAAATGGTGGCTTAGGAAGATCCTGAACTTGCTTCCTCTCATGGACACAATGAATCTACACCTACATATAGAACAATTCTGCCTGAAGATCTGAGGGATGACTGAACAGCTTCTGCACAACAAATGACAGAAAGACCATATAGAGAAGGGTGGGAGAGATAGAGACTCCGTGATGATAAGAACATCACCCCCAATGCAACAACCTACAGTAGGGAGGGATACCACTGAGTAGCCTGCACATAGACTCACCTGCTTTGGGGTACAATGAGAAAACTGTGGTTTAAAGGGCAACAAGACTATACGTAAAGGAAATTCATTTACTAACCTTAAAATATCCAGCAAACAAGGAACTGCTAGAACTCTTTGCAGGGTGGAGGCACCAGTGAGTACCATTTTTATGTCCTTCCCCTCTACTTTGATAGTGCAGGTAGAATCAGGGTCCAGGCATTCTAGCTGGCCTGTTAGGGCCACCCCAGTGTTCCTTAGGCCCCTGGCCTATTCCAACTCCAGCTGTCCTCACCCTCCACCCCCAACAAGGTAGCCCTTGCATGGCATAACAAATGCCTTCCCTACCTGCACCCACCCCCATCTCTAGCCATCCCACCAAGAAAGCTCTGGCACAGTGTGCTCCAGAACCTATCCCACCCTGCACTCAACCCAGCTGTCCTTCTGAGTGGCCTTGGTGCAGCCTGCCTCATGAATCCCCTGAGTGCCTTCTCCAGCTTTAGCAATCCCACTAGGGATGACATACAGTTAACCACCCCCTCCCCAGTCTGCACCCAATCCAACTACCCCACCAAGATGGCCCCAGTATAGCATACCCCACTACCCATTACGGCCCATGCCTACTCCAGCTCTAGCCATCCCACAAGAGTGGCCTTGGTATGGCAAACCCAGAGACCTTCTAGCCTCTACCCATCCCAACTCTAGCAAGCCTGCCAAAGTCACCAGGCACATGCAGTCTACACAGGGTACACTCTTATACAAGGTCACTCTTCAATACTGGGAGAGGTAGCTGTTCTGCCTAATTCATAGGAACAAATAGGAGGGTCAAACACAATGTGGCAACACAGGAATATGTTACAAATGAATTAATAAGATAAAATTCCAGCTGGGGAAGGGGAAAACTAGCTAATGAAATGGAGATAGGTAATTTACCTGATAAAGAGGCGAAAATAACGGTCACAAAGATGGTCACCAAACTCAGGAGAAGAATGGAGGAATAGTGAGAACGTCAACAAAGAGTTTAAAAATATAAGAAAGAAAAAATCAAGGCCAAAGAATACAAATCAGAGTGAAAAATACATGGGAAGGAGTCAACATCTGATTAAAGCATACAAAAGAATGAACCAGCCATTTGGAAGACAAAATAGTGGAAATCACCCAATGAGAACAGTAAAAAGTAAAAAGAATTTTTAAAAATGAAGATAGTTGTGGGACCTCAGGAACAACATCAAGCATACTAACATCCATATTATAGAGGTCTCAGAAGCAGAAGAGAGAGAAAAAGGGGAAGAAAATTTATGTGAAGTAATAATAGCTGAAAACTTCTCTAACCTGGGGAAGGAAACAAACATCCAGGTCTAGAAATTGCAGAGTCTCAAACAAGATAAACCAAAAGAGATTCAGATCAAGGCATACTATAATTAAAATATCCATAAGATAAAGCAGGAATCTTAAAGAGAAAAAAAAAAGAAGTCACATACAAGGAAAACCCTGTAAAAATATCAGCTAATTTGT
Source organism: Ailuropoda melanoleuca (assembly GCF_002007445.2). Taxonomy (NCBI): domain Eukaryota; kingdom Metazoa; phylum Chordata; class Mammalia; order Carnivora; family Ursidae; genus Ailuropoda; species Ailuropoda melanoleuca. The sequence goes on from NW_023179820.1 coordinate 3,422,564, forward strand.
CAGCAGAAATTTTGCAGGCTAGAAAAGAGTAGCATGATATATTCAAAGTGCTGAAATGTGAAAACTCACAGGCAAGTTTACTCTATCTGGCAAGGTTATCATTCAGAATCTATTCAGAAAGAGATAGAGTCTCTTAGACAAGTAAAAACTGAAGGAGTTAATCACTACTGAACTGACCTTAAAGAAACGTTAGAGATTTTTCTTTATGCAGAAAAGAAAAGGCCATAACTAGAAATATAAAAATATGTGAAAGAAAAAAATCTCAATGATAGTGGCAAATATATAGTAAAGGCAGTGGATCAGACACTTAAAAACTAGTATGAATGTTAAGAGACAAAAGACAGTAAAATCAACTATCACTACACAAAAGAAAAAGATGTAAAATGTGATGTCAGAAATAAAATCTAGCAGGTGGAGTAAAAATGCAGTGCTTTTTTAATACATTCAAACCTAAGCAACTATCAACTTAAAATAAACTGCTAAATATATGTCAGTATATATATTAACCTCATGGTAACCACAAAACAAAAATGTACAATAGATAAACAAAATAGAAAGAAAGGAACCTAAACACAACAATAAAAATACCATCAAGCCACAATGGAAGAAAAAACAGAACAGAAAGGGAATAGAGAAGAACTACAAAAACAGAAAACAATTAACAGAATGGAATAAGTACATCTGTATTAATAATTACTTTAAATATAAATGGACTAAATGTTCCAGTAAAAAGACACAGCATAGTTAAATGGATTAAAAAAAAAAAACAATCATCACTTACAGAGATATCATTAAAAAGTCATTATTTGTCTTTGGTTTCCACTTCAGTTCAGTTCAAAGATATAAAATGGGTTAACATTTTAAAAATTAAAAACCGGACGTCTTCTATTGTATAAAAATCCAATGATCACGCCTTTATACCGGGTTCACTCTTCCATGAGAATCTTTGAGAATTTACAGCAAACAGTAACACACTGGAAATATCCTTTAATGTTTGCAGCACAAGTTAAAAACAATAACAACAATAAAATTGCCTTTGGGCCTTCTCCAAGCATACACATGATAATGAAGGTGGTAGGGCAATATTTAGGAATATGTACAAGTGTAAAGAAACCTGATGGTTTTATCACCTTTTTGCATTGTTTTGAGACTTTTTTTTTTCTAAGTTCTGATAGGCAATCAGATGAAAACTGTCCTTGGTGATAACTGGAAAATACTTAGCAAAAATCTGATACTGGAGCTCTAAACTGTTTCTCATTACATTAGAATTTCTGGAATAACAATCATAAGATAAAAACAGTGGAAATGTAAAGACAGAAGTTTTGGCCTTTATTTCCAAGGTAACTGTACTAACTGCTAATTTTTAAAAATGCCAGCTCTAGAGATTTTACTTCTTGGCTTAGTTTTTTAAGAAGGAACCTAAAACCCCCTGTATAAAAACCTTTTTGATGGGCATGATTGTTCTCTTTGCCTTTAAAAGGAAAATAACAATAATTAAGCACTTAAAGCTTCCATAGATGAAGTTATTTTTTTCTCCTATTAAAAAAAATCGAGCTCTTTGTACACAGGACCTAATTAATATAACTAGTTTCATCATAACTATTAACCCCTCAGGACAAATTTTGTACTCTAGATGTACAATCTACAGGGAATTTCCTGAGTCTTAACTATCTAGAAAACTATTGGTCACCAGAGTTTACCAAATAGTACTGTAATGAAATATACCTATTAGAATGACAGGTTATTACCAAAGGATTTTAAAATCCTGTCAATATGATTTCCATCAAGAAGATTTTCACTGAAATAATAAAAAATTAACAAAGGGGAAAAAACAAGACCCATCTATATGCTGTCTACAAGAGACATACTTCAGATCTAAAGACAAACTGAAAGCAAAGGGATGGAAGCAAGATATTTCATATAAATGGAAATGAAACAAAAGCTGGAGTAACATTACTTCTATCAGACTGGAGGAGAAAAGACAGCAGAGGAGAAGGGGACCCTTTTTTCACCTGGTCCCCTGAATTGAGCTGGATATCTACCAGACCATCCTGAACACCCACCAAATCAGCCTGAGATGCAGGAAGATACATCTGGATCTCTACAGATAAACATCTCCAGAGCTGAGTATTGAGGTAAAAAGTGGGGAGCCATGAATCTGTGCACAGATATTAGAAGATAAAAGGAAGAGGGAGGGAGCCGCCACGCTTGGGTGCCCGGAAGTAGTAGCCACCTACACTGGAGAGTGGGCTGGACTCCCGGACCGGCACCCACAAGAAAGCAGATTGAGACCATGAGCCTGGGAATATGCGTGTGAACAGACTGAAAACTGGAGCCCTGGAGCACTCTCTGGAACCAGAATGAAACCAGGAGCTCGGGAGTGCACGTGGGAAGGGGGGCAGCTGGCAGTGTTAGAAATACAAAGGACAGAGACATTCTTGCTCCAGAAGCGAGGGCTGGGAGAGTGGCTGTGGGGCGCGCAACCTGGGACGCTGTGGGGTTTTTAGCAGCACAGATGGAAACAGAGTTATGGTGGCCAGGAGAACTCAATGGAGAGCGGGCTGCGATCTCTCTTTTCTGAGACAGAGGCTAGGATATGGCCACTGCTGCTCCGACTCTCAGAAGAGTCACAGAAAACTGCCAGGGAAATTGCCAGAGAACAAAAGCCCAGAAATATCGGTTCACATTGTGCCCATCCCCATCCCCCCTTGCAGGGGACCGGGCAACACTACCCAAACAGGTTTGCCTGAGTATCAGTGCGGCAGGCCCCGCCCCCCAGAAGGGAAGCTGAAAAATCAAGAAGCCCACGTTCCTATGGTCCCAATAAAACAAGTGCACAGTGCCTGGGTCCTGGACAATAATTTGGGCTCTATGCATCACCACAACCTTTCCTCATTAGAATGACAAGGAGGAGAAACCCTCAGGAAAAAAGGAGACAGAGACTGTGACCTCTGCCACAGAAATGATGGATATGGATATAACCAAACGGTCAGAAATGGAGTTCAGAGTAACAATGGTCAAGATGATGTGTAGGCTTGAAAAAATATTAACGAAAATATTAACTAGAATATAGAATATCTAAAGGCAGAAATGAGAGTGAATCTGGCAGAAATTAAAAATGCTATGAATCAAATGCAGTTAAAACTAGATGCTCTGATGGCCAGGGTAAATAAGGCAGAAGAACAAATTAGTGAATTGGAGGATGGGATGGTAGAAGAGAAAGTTAAAACAGAAACTTGGCTCAAAAAAATCCAATCTCAAGAATGTAGAATACGGGAGATTACTGACTCAATGAAACATTCCAATGTCAGAATCATTAGCATACCCGAGGGGCTGTAGAAAGAGAGAGGTCTAGAAATGATATTTGAACAAATTGTAGCTGAGAACTCCCCTAATCTGGCAAAGGAAAAATCTTTCATGTCCAAGAGGCAGAGAGGACCCCTCCCAAGATCAATGAGAACAGACCTACACCACATCACATCATACTGCAATTTGCAAATATTAGATGCAAGGATACAGTATTGAAAGCAGCCAGGGAAAGAAAATCCTTACATACGGAGAGAAAAATATCAGAATTACGTCAGACCTGTCTACAGAGACCTGGCAGGCCAGGAAGGGTTGGTAGGGTATTTTCAAAGCTCTATCTGAAAAGAAAATGCAGCCAAGAATACTTTATCAAGCAAGGCTGTCATTCAGAATTGATAGAGAGATAAAGACCTTCCAAGAGAGGCAGAAATTGAAGGAATTTCTAACCACCCCCAAGCCAGCCCTACAGGAGATATTAAGGGGAGTTCTATAAACATAAAAAGGCCCCAGGAATAATACAGAACAGAAATTTACAATCTATAGAAACAAAGACTTCAGAGGCAACATGACAACATTAAAATCATATCTCTCAATAATCACTGTCAATATGAATGGCATAAATACTCCCATAAAATGCCACAGGGTTGCAGATTGGATAATAAGGCATGACCCATCCATTTGCTGTCTACAAGGGACTCATTTTGAACCTAAAGATACATCCAGACTGAAAGGGAAGGGATGGAAAACATTTTTCATGCCAGTTGACCTAAAAAAAAAGCTGGGGTAGCAATTCTCATATGAGACAGATTATATTTTAAACTAAAGACTGTAGTTAGAGATACATAAGGACACTATATTATTCTTAAAGGATGTATCCAACAAGTGGATATGACTTACAAATATCTATGCCCCCAACAGGGGAGCAGCTAGATACAAAAGCCAACTCTTAACCAGAATAAAAAGACATATGGATAATAATATAATAGTTGGGGACTTCAACATTTCACTCTCAGCAATAGACAGATCACCTACGAAGAAAATCGACAAAGAAACAAGAGCTTTGAATGACATACTGGACCAGATGGACCTCATAGATAGATACAGAACACTATACCCCAGAACAACAGAATACTCATTGTTTTCAAATGCACATGGCTTTCTCCAGACTAGACCATATACTGGGTAACAAAACATGTCTCAACCGATACCAAAAGACTGAGATTATTCCCTGCATATTCTCAGACCACAATGCTTTGAAGTTGGAACTCAATCACAAGGAAAAATTTGTAAGAATCTCAAACACTTGGACCCTAAGAACCATCCTGCTCAAGAATGATTGGGTAAACCAGGTAATTAAGAAGGAGATTAAACATTTTTTGGAAAAAAACGAAAATGAAAACACATTGGTCCCAAACCTATGGGACACTGCAAAGGCAGTCCTAAGGGGAAAATACATAGCTATCCAAGCCTCACTCAAAAGAATAGAAAGATCTAAAATGCAGTTTTTATATTCTCACCTCAATGAGCTGGAGCTGGAACAGAAGAACGGGCCTAACCCATGCACGAGAAAGCAGTTGATCAAGATTAGAGCAGAGATCAATGAAGTAGAAACCAGAAGCACAGTAGAACAGATCAACAGAACTAGAAGCTGGTTCTTTGAAAGAATAAATAAATTCAATAAGCCACTGGCCAGACTTATACAAAAGAATAAAGAAAGGACCCAAATTAATAAAATTATGAATGAGTGGAGAGAGGTCACAACCAACACCAATGAAATAGGAAGGATCATTAGAAACTTTTATCAACAGCTTTAGGCCAATAAATTAAACAACCTAGAAGAAATGGATGCATTCCTGGAAACCTATAAACTACCAAGACTGAAACAGGAAGAAATTGATTATTTAAACAGACTGATTAATTATGAAGAGTTTGAAGCTGTCATCAAAAAACTCCCCCAAAACAAGAGTCCAGGGCCTGACGGATTCCCGGGGAATTCTATCAAACAGTCAAAGAAATAATACCTATTCTCCTGAAGCTGTTACAAAGAATAGAAACAGAAGGGAAACTACCAAATTCATTCTATGAGGCCAGTATTACCTTGATCCCCAAACCAGGCAAAAGCCCCATCAAAAAGGAGAATTACAGACCGATATCCCTGATGACTATGGACGCCAAAATTCTCAACAAGATCCTAGCTAATAAGATCCAACAGTATATTAAAAGTATTATCCATTATGAGCAAGTGGGATTCATCCCTGGGATGCAAGAGTGGTTCAACATTCACAAGTCGATCAGTGTGATCGATCATATCAACCAGAAAAGAGTCAAGAACCTTATGATCCTCTCAATTGATGCAGAAAAAGCATTTGACAAAATACAGCATCCTTTCCGGATTAAAACCCTTCAGAGTGTAGGGATAGAGGGTACATTCCTCAATTTCATAGAAACCATCTATGAAAAGCATACAGAGAATATCATTCTCAATGGGGAAAATCTTTCCCTTAAGATCAGGAACAGGACAAGGATGCCTACTCACCATTATTATTCAACATAGTACTAGAAGTCCTTGCAACAGTAATCAGACAACAAAGAGGGATAAAAGTATCCAAATTGGCAAAGAAGTCAAACTGTCTCTCTTTGCAGATGACATGATACTCTATAGGGAAAACCCAAAAGAATCCACCCCCAAATTACTAGAACTTATAGAGCAATTCAGTAATGTGGCGGGATACAAAATCAATGCTCATAAATCAGTTGCATTTCCATACATGAACAATGAGACTGAAGAAAGAGAAATCAGGGAATCGATTCCTTTTACAATAGCACCAAAAATCATACATTATCTTGGAATTAACTTAACCAGAGATGTAAAGGATCTAAATTCTAGTAACTACAGATCACTTTTGAAAGACATTGAAGAAGACACAGAAAGATGATAAAAATATTCCATGCTCATAGATGGGAAGGATAAACATAGTTAAAATGTCTATGTTACCCAGAGAAATCTACACTTTCAATGCCATCCCAATCAAAATACCAATGACATTTTTCAAAGAACTGGAACAAACAGCCCTTAAATTTGTGTGGAACCACAAAAGGCCCCAAATTGCCAAGGAATTGTTGAAAAGGAAAAACAAAGCTGGGGCATCACGTTGCTGGATTTCAAGCTATACTACAAAGCTGTGATCACCAAGACGGCATGGTACTGGCACAAAAACAGACACATAGACCAATGGAACAGAATAGAGATCCCAGAAATGGACCCTCAGCTCTTTGGGCAACTAATCTTTGACTGAAAGAACATCCAATGGAAAAAAGACAGTCTCTTGAATAAATTGTGCTGGGAAAACTGGACAGCTGTATGCAAAGGAATAAAACTTGACCACTCTCTCACAGCATAAACAAAGACAAACTCCAAATGGATGAACGACCTCGATGTGAGACAGGATTCTATCAAAATCCTAGAGGAGAACATAGGCTGCAACCTCTATGACATCAGCCACAGCAACTTTTTTCATGACACATCTCTAAAGGCAAGAGAAACAAAAGAAAAAATGAACTTGTGGGACTTCATCAAGATCAAAAGCTTCTGCACAGCCAAGGAAACAGTCAACAAAATGAAGAGGCAGCCCATGGAATGCGAGAAGATATTTGCAAATGACGCTACAGGTAAAAGACTGGTATCCAAGATCTACAAAAAACTTCTCAAATTCAATACATGTGAAACAAATAATCAAATCAAAAAATGGGCAGAAGATATGAACAGGCACTTTTCTAATGGCTAACAGACACATGAAGAAGTGTTCAAAATCATTAGCCATCAGGGAAATTCAAATCAAAACCACCTTGAGATACCTCCTTACGCCAGTTAGAATTGCAAAAATTGACAAGGCAGGAAACAACGAATATTGGAGAGGATATGGAGAAAGAGAACCCTTTTACACTGTTGGTGGGAATGCAAGTTGGTATAGCCACTTTGGAAACAGTGTGGAGGTCCCTCAAAAAGTTAACAATTGAGCTACCCTATGNTGTGGAGGTCCCTTAAAAAGTTAAAAATTGAGCTACCCTATGACCCAGCCATTGCACTACTGGGTGTTTACCCCAAAGATACAGACGTAGTGAAGAGAAGGGCCATATGCACCCCAATGTTCATAGCAGCATTGTCCACAATATCTAAATTGTGGAAGGAGCCAAGATACCCTTCAACGGATGACTGGATTAAGAAAATGTGGTCCATATATACAATGGAATATTACTCAGCCATCAGAAGGAACGATTACCCAACATTTGCAGCAACATGGATGGGATGGGAGGAGATTATGCTAAGTGAAATAAGTCAAGCAGAGAAAGACAATTATCATATGTTTTCACTCACTTATGGAACATAAGAAATATCAGGAAGATCGGTAGAAAGGAGGAAGGGAAAAATGAAGGGGTGGTAAACAGAAGGGGGAATGAACCATGAGAGACTATGGACTCTGGGAAACAAACTGAGGGCTTCAGAGGGCAAGCGGGTGGGGAACTGGGGTAGGCTGATAATGGGTATTAAGGAGGGCACGTATTGCATAGGGCACTGGGTGTTATAAGCAAGTAATGAATCATGGAACATTACATCAAAAATTAAGAATACACTGTATGGTGACTAACATAACGTAATAAAAAATTATTATAAAAAACACTTCTATCAGATGAAATAGACTTTAAAACAGAGACTGTAAAGAAAGACAAAGAAATGAATTAAATAATGATAAAATGACCAATTCAAGCGATTAGATGGTAAGATTTGTAATTACTTATGCACCCAACATAAGAGCACCTAAATATCTCAAGCAAATATTAACAGATATAAAGGGAGAAATTGATTGTAATACAACAGCAGGGGCATTAACACCCTACTTAGATCAATGGAAAGATCATTCAGACAGAAAATCAGTAAGGCAACACCAGCCTTATATGACACATTAGACCAGATGGACTTAAAAGATGTATGTGGAATTCTTTATCCAAAACCGTAGAATACACATTATTTTCAAGTGCACAGGGAACATTTTTCAGGATAGATCACATGTTAGGCCACAAAACAGGCTTCAATCTATTGAACAAGATTGAAATAACATAAAGCATCTTTTTCAATTAGTATTATGTGAAACCAGAAATCAATACAAGAGGAAAATTGGAAAATATACACTCACATGGATACTAAACTACATGCTTCTATGCAAATAGTTGGTCAATGAAGAAATCAAAGGGGAATTTAAAAAAATGCTTTGATGTGAATAATAATGAAAAAACAAACTTCTAAATTTAATGGGATATGGCAAAAGCAATTTTAAGAGGAAAGTTCATAGTGATACAGATCTATCTTAAGAAACAAGGACAATTCCAAATAAACAATACAACTTTACACCCAAAGGAACTAAAGAAAGAACAACCAAAGCCCAACATTAGAAGGAAGGAAGTAATAAAGATCATAGTGGAAATAAATAAAATAGAGACCACACAACAATAGGAAAGAACAATGAAACTAAAAGCTGTTTCTTAGAAAAGACAAAATTAATAAACCTCAGCCAGACTCATAAAGAAAAAAAATAGTGAAGACCTAAATAAATAAAATCAGAAATGAGGTAGAAGTTATAACTGACCACCACAGAAACACACAAGATCCTAAGAGACTGCTACAGTTATATGCCAACAAATTGGAAAACCTAGAAGAAATGTTTAAATCCCCACAAATATACAACCTCCTAAGACTGAATCACAAAGAAATAGAAAATCTGAATAGATCGATTACAAGTAATCAAATTGAATCTGTAATTTTAAAACTCCCCCAAAACAAAGGTCTAATACCAGACAACTTCACAGGTGAATTCTACCAAATTTAAGGAAGAGTTATTATCTATTCTTCTCAAATTATTCCAAAAAATTTGAAGAGGAAGGAATGCTTCCAAACTAATTTTATGAGGCCAGCATTACCTTGATACCAAAACCAAAGATACCACAAAGAAAGAAAATTACAGGACAATATTACTGATGAACATCAACGCAAAAATTCTTGACAAAGTATTAGCAAACCAAATTCAACAATACATTAAACGGATCATATACCACAATCAAATGGTATTTATTCCAGGGACCCAAGGATGGTTCAACATCCACAAAACAATTAGTGTGATATACCTCATAAAACAAAGTGAAAGATATAAATCATTTGGTCATCTCGATAGATGCAGAAAATGCATTTGACAAAAATTAACATCAATTTATGATAAAAACTCTCAACCAAGTGGGTATAAAAGGAACATACCTCTACATAATAATGGCCATATATGACAAGTCCATGGCTAACTTCATACTCAGTGGTGAAAAGCTAAAAACATTTCCTTTGAGATCAGGAACAATACAAAGATGTCACTTTTATTTAACATAGTATTGGAAGTCCTAGCTACAGCAATTACTCAAAATAATCACATTATTGTATGCAATAAAGACATACAAACTGGACAGGAAGAAGTCAAACTCATTATTTGAAGAGGCATGATACTATATATAGAACATCCTAAAGACTCCCCCAAAAAACGTCATACAGAAATCAATTGTATCATTGTACACTAACAGTAAGTTATCAAGTGTGTGCTTCATGGAGTATGGACAACAGAAACAGTAGTAAATGTACAATGGAAAAAAAACTAAGGCTACCTCAGCCAGGTGATCATGGTTAACATCATCAGTGATAAACCATCTGGATAGCATGTATCTTACAGTTGCATCAAAAAGAATAAAATAAGAATAAAAGAATAGGAATAAATTTAATAAGGAAGTCAAAGACCTGTACTCTGAAAGCTAGAGGACACTGATGAGAGAAATTGAAGATGAATCCTAAAATTTGATACAATCATAAATGGCCCCAAATAACTAATACCATCTTGAGAAAGAAGAGCAAACCAGGAGGTATCATGCTCCCTGATTTCAAACTACACTACAAAGCTACAGTAATCAAAACAGAATGGAACTGTCTTGAGAACAGACACATAGAAAAAAAGAACAGAATAGAGAGCTAAGAAAGAAACCTACACTTATATGGTCAGTTTATGAAAAAGGAAGCAAGAATAAACATGGAGAAATTATATGGTGAAATAAATTCATAGAGAAATGCATGAAGAAATAAATGGTGCTAGGATAACTGAACAGCTCCATGCAGGATGAAATTGGACTGCTATCTTATACCATATACAAAAATAAGTTCAAAATGGATTCAAGATTGAATGTAGACCATGAAACTATAAGCCTCCTGGAAGAAAGCATAGGCGGTAAGCTCTTTGAGATCAGTCTTACCAATATTTTTCTTACCAGTATCTCTTCAGTCAAGGGCAAAAAAAGCTAAAATAAACAAATGAGATTACATCAAATTTTTTTTTTTTACTGTGAAGGAAATCAACAAAACAAATGGCAACTTACTGAATAGTAGAAGATATTTGCAAATCCTACATCTAATAAGGGGTTAATATTCAGAATATAAAAAGATCTTACACAACTTAACATGAAAAAAGAAAATAACCCAATTAAAAAATGGACAGAGGACTTGAATAGATATTTTTCTACAGAAGACGTATAATGGACAATAGGCACATGAAAAGGCACTCAATATCACTAATCATCAGGGAACTGCAAAACAAAACAGAATGAGATACCTCTCACACCTATGAGATTAACTATTATCGAAAAGATTAAAAAAATAACAAGTGTGGTCAAGGATGTGGAGAAAAGGGAGCCCTCCTGCTTTGTTGATGGGAATGTAAATTAGTGCAGCCACTGTGGAAAACAGTATACAGATTACTCCAAAAATTAAAAATAGAACTACCATACAAATCTGCTATAAATTCCACTTCCAGGTATTTATCCAAAGAAAACAAAAGCACCAATCCAAAAAGATACATGCACCCCTATGTCCATTGCAGCATTATTTATAATAACTAAGGTTTGGAAGCCAGCCACCTAAGTGTACACTGATAAACAGATAAAAAAAGATGTGTTATATACATGTGATATACATATATATATACATGATACACATGTATATGTACGTATGTAATAGAATACTACTCAGCCATAAAAAAGAATGAAATCTTGCCATTTACAACAACATAGATACCTCTACAGCATATTATGCAAAGTGAAATGATTCAGACAGAGAAAGACAAATATCAAATGATTTCACTTACATGTTGAGTTTAAAAGACAAAACAAAACAGAAACAGACTCATAAATACAAGAAACTGTTGGATACCAGAGTAGGTAGGGTTGGTGTGCAAAATAGGTGAAGGGGATTAAAAGGTACAAACTTGCAACTATTAAAGAAATAGGTCATGAGCATAGAATGTACAGCATAGTAAAGAGTTAATATTACTGTAGTAACTTTGCAGGGTGACAGTAACTAGATTTATTGTGAGGATCGTTTCATATATATATAAATATCAAATCACTAAGATGTACACCTGAAAGTAATAGGATACTTTATGTAAATCATACTTCAACTAAAAAAAGAGATGAAAGATGGATAAATAGTTGCCTCAAGGCACACGGTCCTAAATGAACTAAACGTTCACTAAAAATGAAACCCAATGACTGACTGCAGCTGTCATTTTCAATCCCATTTTTTTATCCAATTTTGAGGGGGACCAATTAATCAATTTGCAAACAGTCAGGCACCAGCTGAAGATGGAGAAACATGGAGACGGTATATGCAGGGTTTGAGTTTGGGATACACAAAAAGATGGAAGATAAATTTCACATATTTCATAGTTTTGCCTAGGGCAAATTCTATAAATAGATAACATTTTTCCCTTCTGTAAACCGAACTGTCATAGAAGCAGAGTATTATAAAGAATTTTTTTACACTCATTAAGGAAAGCATTCTGGAAATTTTCTAAGTAATTTAAGTCCAAAATAATTTTGTACCAATGTTTTCTATTCTATCATATGTAACTACCAGCTCAGTCTTCCATTTCAACATTTTTCTCAGTGTGTGCTGTTGTCTAGGTACATTCTTTTCATTTTATCAGCCTCATGCCAAATGAAGCATTTTGAAATTTTATATGCAGCATGCATTAATTTGGCTATATTTGTCTAATTTTGCTTTCCCTGTTTTGGTTACAAAGATGAGTTTAAATCAGCAGGAATTGGTGCTACTCTCAGCATAGTTGAAGATAATAATTTGTGTTAATTTCTGGATACTAGAACCATAAGAGGCAAGACCTCTGGACAGAAGCCAAGTCTGTTGATCCACGCCGTTTAAGTAGTACACTCTGTGAGCACTCAAGAAATAGTCATCTCCACCTTCTCTTTTCTTGGGCAGGGACCATGCTTTCATCACTTGTTGGGGACACTTATTTTAATCCTAGTAGAAATTGGTTTCCTTAGGCTAGGACTTTTCCATGCAGTGTGGCCTATCACTGAACTGGTCATGGGGAAACTAAATGAATCACAAATAAGGTAGGTCACATTTAAATATTGTGATTCTGTAATTTCATCATTATTAATTTTATCATTATTCATCCAAACTATTTATGCATTGCTATTCTCATCTTCATGTTTTAAGTTATGAAATCTGTTACTAATCGTATATTAAGAAACTAATTTCCGTAAAAGCTTTGTTTTTTCCTAGTGCAACTATACTAGATACTAATAAATCAATAAACTATTTTTTTCCTTATTCCGAGATATGGATATGAGAGCATTTGGAAATTATACATTTGTTCTTGCATTATATCTTGATATAAATCAATGTATTTAAAACAATTATACAAAGAAAGTCTTAAAAATTTCAGACGTGAATAGGAAAAAATAGTATGGAGATGATGAATATGTCTTTAGAAAAAAAAAGGATTTTTGTTTTCTGAGAAACAGATTAATTTTGGAATTTTCAATAAGATATTGTTATTTTGTTAATGGACCCTGCAAAATGAAATGCTTTTCTCATAGTTTTTTTTATAATATAACTTAGAAATATCTGGTATATAATATATTTTGAAACTCTTGATATTGAAATTGGTGGTACTTACTAGTTGTGCTTTCAGATTTTCAGAAATACTTAGAGACATGCTCTTTTTGTCAGTTATTGTCACAATAATTCTGCATAGTAAAATCATAAATCTCACTGGCATTCACTATTGTATCAGTCAAGATCCTCCAGACAACAGAACCAGTTCAATACCTATACATCTGGATACATACGCTGAGATTAATATCGACGAATTGGCTCACACTACTGTGGGAGCTGGCAAGTCTGAAATCTAAAGGATAGGCTAGAAGCCTGGAAATGATGTAGGATTGGTCCTGCAGTCTTGAAGCAGGTGTTCTTTATCAGAGAAATTGCCTGAGTTTGCATTCAAGGCCTTTCAATTGTTTGCATGGGCCCCACCCACATTATCTAGAATAATCTCATTTACTTAAAGTCAACTGATTATAGATATTAGCCATACCTGCAAAACACCTCCACAGCAACACTAATATTAGTGTTTGATTGTATAACTGGGTACCAGGTTGAATAACTGGTCTGCCCAAGTTGGCACACAAAAACTAACCATCACAGTCCACTCCTTGTCACCTTGGCACCCAAACACATCTCCTTAACCAACTTAGCCTCCAAATAGAAGCCATAAAATCATACTTCAAATAAGAAAATGGAACTATCCTTCATACAACCTAAAATACACTAATCATTTCCTCTGAAGCGAATGAAGAGTCCTTAAGTGATGTTCATTCTTCTCCCTGATATACTGTAACTTAAATGCTGTGATATAAAAGTTTATGTTATTAATAAATTGTATGTTAGATGAGAAGGGGATAAGAGAGGGAAGAAAACAAAGGCAATTGATATACTCATGTACACATACACATATACACAAACATATGTATACATACACAAACATATCTAGCACATATATGCATATTTAAGTACATGCATTAATGTATAATGTAAAATATATATTATATAATACACTATCTATGATATACACACACAAACATATTCATAACCAAATGAAGAAGAAATACACAATTACAGTCTTCATTTCTGTAACTGAACAACACGGTTATAGCTATTATTTGTAGCTATCTTCTCCCACTATCCGTTGCATATTCCTTTGCCTCAGCAAGTACAACATGGTTATAGCTATTATTTGTAGCTATCTTCTCCCACTATCCATTGCATATTCCTTTGCCTCAGCAAGTACCTCAGCTGGTCATGGTTCATTATCTCATAGGGTGATCCCAGCTTTCATTCGCAAAGGGTCTGGCCCATTAGCAGTTGTGTTTTAATCGTTTTGGTTTTTTTTTTTTTTTCACTTTTTGTAGTTTTCCATTGTCTTCAATCACATGGCATGGTAATGCTAAGAGAAACCCTAGGTACCTCCTATATTCCACACATATTCTTTATTACTTCATTGTGGAGTAGCAGTCCAATTTCCCTTGGAGGTCAGAATCAATCACCCCAGCTGGTAAAGTAACTCCTTCTTTGCCTGTCGATTCAATCATGAGGAGCCTAAAGTGGCTAAGCAGCAGTCTTAGTTTCTAGTTCAATGGAATTATTGTATCTCTGCTGGAAGCGTTTCTCTCTTTGGAACAAAGACCTCTAGACTACCAGAGCCTGAGTTCACAGGAATAAGAAGTAAACATTTTGCTAGTGGGCCACTCGGGTTAATAGTGAGTGGTGCCACTTCCATTTCCTCTTTTGATTCTTGAATGCATCAATCCTTGCAATGGGAGAAAAAGCACCACATATATGATGCAGACTCAGAGCATATACAGTCTTCTGGAGAACCTTACCCCAGTCCTGCAAGATATTGCTAACTGACACTATAATTGAGTCTTCTTAAGACCATTACACTGTTCTGTCAAGCCACCTGTTCCAGGATGGTGAGGCACATGGTAAAACCAGTAAATTCCATGACTTTGGGACTATTCCTCACTTAATTCACTGTTAAGTGAGTTTCTTGATCAAAACCAGTGCTGTATGGAACACCATGACAATGGTTGAGGCATTCTGAAAGTTCATGGACGGTAATTTTGGTAAAAAGATTGCATACAGGAAAGGCAAGTCTGTATCCAAAATGTTTACTCCAAGAAGAACAAAACAGTTCCCATTCTAATATTGAAGTAGCCCAGTGTAATCAAATTGTTACCAGGTAGCTGGCTAATCATCACAGGAAATGATGCTACATTAGATTCCGCATTGATCTCTGTTGTTGGAAAATTGATATTGTGCAGTGACTGTAGCCAGGTTGACCTTGGTGAGTGGAAGTCCATGTTGCTGACCCATGAATATACTCTATCCCTGCCACAAATGTCACTTTGTTCATCTATCCATTGGACAATGACAGGAGTAGATGGAGAAAAAATGGCTGATTGGTATCACAGAACAGACCATCCTATTCACTTGATTATTAAAATCTTCCTCTGCTTAACTACCCTGTAGTGAGCATTCACATGGGATACAACTGTTTTTATGTTTTTGTCCATATCTTCCCCATGTCTTCCCCAGACTTCCTTGTCACTAATTTCTCCAGTCATGTTTTTTCCAACTCCCTGACCATCCATCCAAATTATTGGCCATTGTCCATGAATCCATATACACTCATAACTGTCCATATCTCCTTCTGAGCAAAATGAACAAACAGGTACACTGCCTGAAATTCTGACAACTGAGATTATTTCTCTTCACCACTATGCTTCAGTATTTTGGAGAGGGGCTTTAGAGCTACACCTGCCCACTTTTAAGTGATGCCTGCACAATGTGCAGGATTGTCTTTAAACTGGGCCTGACTCTTTACTTCCTCAGTCATCTGACTGTAAAGAACTCCACATGAGGCCATAGATACAGGCTGGGGGAGAGAAAGCATGTGGGGCCAGAAGTGGGGCCAATGGCATTTGAACTACTATATATATAATTGCGCTATATATATATATATATATATATATATAATTGTGCTCAGTTCCCACATATATATAAAAATATATGTGGCTTGGTGGGTTAGAAAACTCCTAATTCAAGATAAGCATCTCTGGTCACATGATAAATTGGTGGCCCATAGTCAAGCATTCAGTCTCTGCTAAGGCCCTGGAGCAGACTAAGAGCTATTTCTGAAAAGGATGCATGCAGTGCAGAGGATGGCAGGGCTTTGCTCCAGAATCCTTAGGATCTGGACTGAAATTCACCTATAGCAACCTGCCAAATGCTGCAAACAGCATCCTTATGTGCCACTGATAGTTCAGGCACTGTTAGATCTGCTGGATCATATGGCCCAAGTGACAGATCAGCTTACACAGACAGCGGCCTGGATATGTTGCAGAGCCTTCTCTTTTTCTGGGCCCCTCTTAAAATTGGTAGCTCTTCAGGTCATCCAGTAAATTGGCAGTAGGCAGTAGTAGCTTATCCAGATGATGACTATTGCCTGCAAAGTCCAGAGGCCCAATGGGCATTGTGCCTCTTTTTTGGTTGTAAGAGGGACCATATACAACTTACCCTTCACCTTAGAAGGAATATTTCAACATGTCCCATACCACTGGACCCCTATAAGAGATAGATCATCCACAAATTTTTGTTGGGTTTATGTCCCAGTCCAACACATATATCTTACCAATAAGTCTACAGTCAATGCTATTCTTTGCTCACTAGGTCCAATCAGCATAATGTCATTAAAGGTCCAATGTGATGTCTTGTGGAAAGGAAGGTGATCAAGATCCTTGTGGTCTAAATTATGACTTATGGCTGGAGGTTGCTACACCCTGAGGTAGGACAGTGAAAGTGTATTGTTGGTTTTGTCAGCTGAAAGCATCCTCTTTCTGGCAAGGTAATGAACAAGTATTGAGGAGAAATGCATTTGTCAGATCAATAGCTACATACCAGGTACAAAAGGATGTGTTAATTTGCTCAAGAAATGAAACCATATCTGGTACAGCAGCTGTAATTGGAGTCATCATCCAAACTTATGATAATCCACTGTCATTCTCAAGACCATCTGTTTTTCTGCACTAGCCAAATAGGTGAGTTAAATGGGAATATAATTGGAATCATTACACCTCTGTATTCCTGAAGTTCTTGATGGTGGCACTAATATATGTAATCCCTGCAGAAGTGCAGTACTGTTTTACTATTTGTCCTGGTAGAGACCATTCTAGAAGCTTCCACTTGGCCTTTTCTCTCATAACAGCCCTCACTCCACAGAATAAGAAACAATGTGAAGATTCTACCAGTTGCTGAGTATGTCCACTTCAATTACGAATTCTGGAGCTCTGGAAATAACTACAAGATGGGTTCAAGAGTCCCCTGAACTCACTATGAGATGCATCTGAGTTAAAATTCCGCTTACCATCTAACCTTCAGAATCCCCAACACTAACTGAGGGACCGGTGTGGTGTTTTGAATCTCCTGGAATTAGTGTCATGTCAGTTGAGAACTAGTATCCAGTAGTCCCTGAAAAGTCTGATTATTTCCTTTTCCTCAGTGGACAGTTATGCTGGTGGAAAGCCCTATGTCCTTTTCCTTTTAGGAAAGCTGGAGAGAGATTAACCAAGGTTTTTTTTCCCAAGAAACACATCCTTCCTCCATTCATGGGGTTCTGTACCTATAAACTGGTTCAGGTTTGGGAACTGATGACTGTTTTGGTGATTCAGGATAGACTGTTCACTGGACCTAGAATTCTCCTTTTTTTAGATCAAGTTAAGAAATAAATAACCTTCCCATCTATTTCAATTTTAGGAACACATAATCAACTTGCCAATGTCATAGGTTTCTGAGAATCAGACTATTCTGATTACTGCTTTGAAAACTCTAATGTCCATTATGGTAACCATACCCACTTTATCGTTGGTGATTAAGTGCTTCCACTCGGCCCCTGCCACCCCAGGATCCAATTACTCCCCTGCATTTAGGGATCCCAGTTCAGTGGCAGAACTTCTCACTGTAAATTCTACAGAAGTGACCACAGAGCCTCCAACAGTGTTTGGTTCCTATAGCAAATCCTTGCCTCACAGTCATGGTAAAAGTTGTGAGTGAGCAGGTTTCACATGATAAACCCACTCTGACACCATAATCTCCCTAAGACTTTGAATCTCTTCCTCTACATTAAATCAAGGCAGGTCTAGCATTTCCAACTCTCCCGTTGTGGGCCACGTTTTGGTTCATGTTTTGGCCAATCAGCCAAATAAACTAGCAGATCCCTCCTAACCCCACAAGGTAAAACATTAAATCCAGAATCTCTGCTTCATGAGGCCATGCCAGTAAATTTGACCTGATTCAGCTTCATGTTCTTTCCACCATTATCCCATATTCTTTTTTTTTTAATTCCATATCCTTAATATCTATTGCCACACATATTCCTTAGAATTCTGTCTGTATAAATTGGGGAAATATGCAATTCTTTTCATTGTAGCATACTTCCTCATGGGTCATACTTTGATTAGGAGTATCCAGTCCTAATATTTTATATATTTCTATAGCTATATTAGTGTTTTCTTTCATGCTGGAAATAGAATCACTGGTGCCTTTAAATCTAATCAGATCAGAGAACAAATTCTGGAAACCCCAAAACCAATTCAGAAAACTCCTTCTTAAAGTTCTATTCCTCTAAAACCACTCTTGGTTCCAAAATCTGTATCAGTTAGGATTCTCCAAAGAAACAACCACTCTGTATGCTGTGCACAAACATATATGCATATACATAAACATAAATATTTATGTATGCATATGGAAACACACACATATATGTGTGGAGAAAGAGAGAGACAGAGGGAGATTTTAAGGCATTGGCTGTCATGATTATGGTGGCTGGCAAGTCTAAAATCTTTCCATCAGCCTGACAAGCTGGAGCTTTCAGGTAGAAATTGACAATGCAGTCTTCAGGCAGATTTTTTTTTTCTTCAGAGAAACCTCAGTGTTTGTTTTTAAGGCCCCCTTACTGATTGGATAGGGCTAATGCATATTATTGAGAATAATCTCCAATACTTAAAGTAAGTCAACTATAGATATTATCCACATTTACAAAGTTTTTTCAAAGCAGAACCTAGATCAGATTTTGACTGAGTAACTAGGGACTATACCATAGACGATCTGACACAGAAAGTTAACCATTACAAATAATAAGGCTTTATTTTATTCCAGAGTCTGCAGGTTGCCTGTAAGTAAGTCTATTCAGGCAGGGATGTGAGGGTGGCTCTGCTTCACTCTACGTTCTGTGGGCCATTTAAGAAAGTTTTGCTTTATGTGTGTCATTCTGGGCCCAGGCCAAGAGTATGGCAGATTCTTGAGACGCAAGAAGTGCAAGAGAGCAGTGGGAACATGTGAGGCCATTAAAGAAATCAACACATGGTCACTTCAGTGTTGGCAGGAGCAAGTCACATGGTCAAGTCTAAAGTCACGGTATGGAGAAACCACTCCCTCCATGATAAATTTATGGCATGGGAGACAAGAGAGATAGAGAATCTGGGTCAATCATTCAATTTTCCACAAATTTTACATACTTTAGCTTATGTACATATTTTAGCTTATGGTTTAACTACAGACTTGACGTCTTTCATTGCATTTGTAGAGAACCAAAAGTTATTTATACAATCTTCGCCCAAATGATAGCGTTCACCTAAAAGATATTCCTTTGCTGTGGTGTTTTATTTTTAAACCTATTTTTATTACTAACTCCGATATATTATTACTGACACATTTGTTATTTAATAAAGGCTTCCCTCCAAATATGGATAATTTATTTTTGACAACGTATGCTGTCAGAAAAATATAAATGTAAATATATAAATTAATATATATTTATATTTATGTAAATATAAATGGAAATAGGCTAAAGGGATCAGATAGAATTATATATTTGCTTTCATTGGGAAGAACACGTGGAAGTTTAGTGTAATTCTGCCTGGATAAATATTACTGTGGCTCATGGGCTTACAACATGAGTTATCCTTACAGCATGTATATTTTCTTGCTCTATAAGCTGACAGGGCATAAGTAAGTGGTTGAATGATAAATAAATAAATAAATAAATACATGGGGAATGAACAGACACATCTTTTTTTATTTTTCATTTTTTATTTTTTAATTTTTTATAATAATTTTTTATTATGTTATGTCACCATACAGTATATCCTTAGTTTTTGATGTAATGTTTCATGATTCACAGGCACATCTTCTATCCAGAGTAATTTCAAATAATTCATGTAGATAACTTCCCAGTCCTTAAGTATGAGCTGCAGATAGTGACTTCTAACTGAAGAGTAAAGTGTAGAGAGAGGAAAATAAAGAGTAACTTACCAGTGGGGAAACCTGAAAAACAGTATCCTAGTCATGTGGTCACAGTCAGCCTCCACAGTGATAAGTCAGGCTTACAGTGCGGACCTCCGATACAATGTGGTGAAAACTGCCTAAAGTCATTTTAATAAAACAAAGTCTGAGTAACAGTCATAGCCAACAGGAGCCTGAGACATGGTGATTAGATATGATGTGGTGTCCTGGATGGGATCCTAGGGCTGAAAAAGAACATGAGAAAAAAACAAAACAAAACAAGAAAATTAGAGTCAAGTATAGATTTAATAATAATATAGTAGTATTGATCCATCAATTTTAACAAATGGGCATACTAATGTAAGATGTTAATAACAGGGAAAAAAAGAATGTGGGCTATATGGGAACTCTAAAATCTAAGCTGTTCTAACAAAAAAGTTTATGCAAAAAGTGTCAGAATTTTTAAATAAAAGAATTGAACTGGTTCTACTCCAATTTTTTTTTTTAAGATTTTATTTATTTATGTGACAGAGAGACAGCCAGTGAGAGAGGGAACACAGCAGGGGGAGTGTGAGAGGAAGAAGCAGGCTCCCAGCGGAGGAGCCTGATGTGGGACTCAATCCCAGAACTCCGGGATCACGCCCTGAGCCGAAGGCAGACACTTAACGACTGCGCTACCCAGGCGCCCCCAATTTTTAAATTTATAATCACTGAAAATAGTTTTATTATAGTATGCAATTTATTCTTACCCAGTAATTAACTTGTTTTAAATCTCATAGTAATTTTTTTCTGAATACACATTGATATTACAACCTAATATTTTGATGAAAGATAATGAATTCAGGAAAAAGAAGGAAAATGTTAAAAATGGTAGAGATGCAGGCACAATGTGTCATATGATTAATGATGTCTTAAAATGTACGAACTAATATTCACCATATGAAACTAAACATGAGCTTATATTTAGACGGATGGTTAAATACCCTCATGTCCATTTCTCTAGCTGCTTTTTAGCAACAGGAAATTGGTTCTAGAGATACCATGTTTTTATACAATCAATAAATATTGAAATTCTACTTTTATAATAAAGGAATAACTTCATGTCAAAGTTGGAAATAAACAGATACTTACAGTTTTTTCCAACACAGTCTTTAAGAGCAATTTTGAAAAATAATTGTTAAAACTAATAATCAATTTCTCATGGATATCAAAAAATTAAGTAATTTAAATAGAGTGGGAGGCAAACCATGAGACTCTTTAAGATAGAGAACAAACTGAGTGTTGATGGAGGGAGGAGGGTGGGAGATGGCCTGAATGGGTGACGGGGATTAAAGGGGCACTTTTGGTGAGCACTGGGCATTGTGTGTAAATGCTGAATCACTAACTTCTACTCCTGAAACCAATATTACACTATATGTTAACTAACTAGAATTGAGATAAAATTTGGAAAAAAAGATTACCATCAAAAAAGTAATTTAAAAAAAAAGAAAAAAGAGTTTAATTTATATTATCAAATTATAATTTTTATCATCAAATTGCCTTTTATTTGTAAATGATTTGTTGCTACCTAGCTTTACTATAGTCAGCCTGCTTATAAGCATTCCAATAAAGTAAAACCAGGTCCACAATCCACAAAACTTATTTAGGGGAAATACTCAATGCATTATGCAGCACGTTCAGTTCACTATTGAAAATGGTCAATCTCTTTTCTTTCAGGGGCAATAGTCGTACCCAGTGACAGCATAAGTGAACTGCCTGCTTTATTTCACCAAAACCTTTTCAAGTGTTTATCAACCCAATACAACAGAAAATGACAAAGAAGGACAAAATAATTTACTGTTCCAAAGACCGAGAGGAGGCTTAATTTTGAGGAGTCCAGCCTTTTACTGTGGAATTCACTATACTTTTCACTTAGAAGTCTCATTTACTTAAACTATATTATATTTTGGCTCTGCATTTTTTCCATAGTGTCAGGATGTCAATTTTCTATGATCACTCTTAGTTTTATTAAGTTTATCATATAACTAAAATAAAATTATCTAAAAGCATTAAAAAAACACATATGCATTTTATCTGCATTTAAGTCTATGTTCACCATTTAGGTGTTATAATGATCACAAAATGAATCTGTATTAGATATTTCATACATCACTTTCTCGTAATATTATTCACTCTGATAAATAGCTTGTTTCCTTACATCATACTGCTTGTGAATAAAATTTTAAGTTCCAGAGAGAATTATTCATGCATGTAGCTTTTTAATTAAAAAGAGAAAGATTAGTCAACCTTTTTTCAAGAGATAACCACATGAAAGGCAGCTTTTAATTACTCCTTTGAAGTTTCTTTCCCAGTTGCAAACTCAGGTTTCAAAAGGAACACTGGGAATGAGGGAACACTGGAGAGAAGAGGTTGATCCTATCCTAGATCGTGTCTGAATGCTCAGTGGAGTGGAAAGGGGCATGGAAATGTACCCTCTCGGTCACGCTGAACCATGACAGTACGTTTACACTGCACAGGGCGGGTATTCAGATTTTTTCTCTCCCTTCCGCTCTTTTCATTGTACCCCGGGAATTCTTGTGCCTTACAGGTGGCCATAAACAGTGTGCCCACAGGATCCGCTTCGTAATTGCTTATGCTTTCTTCGCTTTGTTAGCGTTCTTTACTCTTACACTCAATTCTGTGCTTGATGGCTTACCATTTCTCTGTCTTTTCAGACGACATCCTTTGCGGTGCCGTAGCACATGGATTTCAGGACTGCCTGTGAAGAGGTATGTTACACGGCTTTCTGCTTTTTGAATAAGGAAAACAGGTTATAAACGGGACACACTTAGCCCTCCTTTATATAAGTGGAACACTGATTTTGGCCGAGGGATGGGTGACAGGTCCATTTCATTTCCAGGGTGTGATCTATTTCTGCAAGACTAAAAGGCCAAAGAGCGCCTGGGGAAGCTCTGGATTTTCACTCTTCCTTAAGAAGACTGGAGCATATTTGATTTGATTAAATTGCCCTTCTCCATTAACTATGCACTCACTGCATGATTTCAGGTAGTAGAAATAAATGGTTATAAATTAGAAGACATCTGAAGTCCCTTTCAGCACTAAAATCTTATGATTTTATGATTCCAATATTATTTAAGTATTTCAGTATTATTTAAATATATCAATTCAGATTCTCTGTAGAGCTGTCTTCACACTTTGGCGTGAGTTAAAGTGATACATTGCTCTTTCAAGGATATTAAAGGCCGTTCAAGTGTGTAGTCAGTAGTGCATGGAGTTGGGCCCCAGGGGATGTTACCATTCTATTTTAGGAAAATAATCACTCTCTGTTTTACTGAACATGCAACATTCAAAGCATTCTTTCATTCTTCAGGCAAAATGCAAACACTCATAGGTTAAAATAGTCCATATTTGCTTAAAAGGTTTAAAATATTTTTATTGTATATATAGAAACCCAAGAAAAACAACCACAACTAGATTATCTATGATACAGTTAAAAACAGACCAACAAAAAAACTTGTTATTAACATTTGTGAAGATTGTTTTTTTAATGAGATGTCAAGTGTTAAGTTTCTTGCAAAAATATCTACTTTTAAGAAGTGTTTGTCACAATTGTTTCGAAGTTTAAAACATAAGTAAGATCTTTCAGAAAATTAATAAATTGTTTATATAAATTTTTGAAGATTTTTTCATTTGAGAGAGTGCAGGTGCGTGCACATGCACCTGAGAGTGGAGGGGAGGGGCCGGGGGAGAAAATCTCAAGCCAACTCCTGGCTGAGCTCAGAGCTTGATGTGCGGCTGATCTCACCACCCATGAACCAAAAGACCTGAGCCAAAACCAAGAGTCATTTGCTTTAACTGACTGAGCCACCCAGGTGCCCCACTTTTATATTTTTAATATTTAAGCTAAACTTTTTATTTTCCAAAGGATTTTCTCTGTGCTAGCACTTTTCAAATTACATTATAGTTATTTATTTACAAACCTCTCTTGCATGCTACACTAAGTACTATAATGTCAGAGTGTAATTTATTCATTCTTTTAACTCAGTAGCTATCAGTTTATACTTTTTAAAAATGATTTAGTGCTTTAGAAACTTAAATTTAGAAACACAATTTTTAATTCTGTGTCATTTGTCGTGTTAAATATATAATACCTTACTCTTAATTTTGGCTGTAGTAAGTCTGTCTCTATCACAGTGTTTGTTATCTTATGTTTTGGGTAGTAAAGCACTCATTTTCATGAATGAGTTGCAAATGAAAAACTTAAGAGATTCATGAGATCATTAAAGATGGGATAGTGGCCAAATTCTGTTTGAAAACATGGCTTAGCTTGGACTTGAGAAGCTGACCTAAGATTGATTTTCAGACCTTTTTTTTTTTAAACAAAGTTGTTTGATTCATTGATTTGGAATATGTATCAAGTATTATTTAAGGTTCAGAGCTTTATTTTACAATGATAATACCATTGTGATCATCTTACCCTTGCTTCTGTAGACAGAGGTTCTTGTTGTCTTGAGATGAGCTCTTTGATAATTTCTACCATTTTAGACTGTCCCCAGCGTGGAGTAAACCTGTCTCAGAACTGCTCAGCAGCAGCAGCCACGTGTCTTCCACACGCTGGCTGGGGTGGCAGGAATACAGAACTATGAGATACTCTGAAGAAGATAGACCTCCCTATAGGTGGATCAAAGTCAATGAGTTTGCCTGAAATTTACAGTCTTAGAACATGTAAGTGGACAGAAACCATAAAGATGATTTAGCTTAACTCTCTCACTTTGCAGGAGAGGAAATTGAGAGGTTTTATGAAATGCTAAGTGCCATTTAATTGATTAGTTAAAGGCAAAACCATAATGTGTAGCTTGGAACTCCTGACTCTAAGTTTGAGCCTCTTTCTAAATTATGTTGCTGGAAATTATAAAATAGTCAAAGGTATGTTGAATAAAACTAGTTTTCTCTTGACTGCTAATAAGCTATTAAAATGCGAATCTGATATCCGCATCCATTGAATGGATCTAGCTAGATTATAACATTGCACATACCAGGAGGTCTCTTCTTTGAAAAGAAATGGAAGTCCAGTTCCATGTAAAATATCTTAATTTTCTAATACATATCCTTTGTAAAGAAAGTTTATTAATTAAGAAGTTTCTCCTCTTAAAAAGAAAATGTTACAATACTTTTAAGGAATTGGGATTTAGAAGTCTGATAAAATGCAAAAATGAAGGTAGAGAATACAATTGGGACAACACAAAATCCACAATTTAGAAGAAAAAGTGCATGTTATGGTTGGGCATAATTACTGGCTTTCTACTTTTAACAGTGTCATCAAAATAATAATGGGTCGGGGCACCCAGGTGGCTCAGTCAGTTAAGCATCTGCCTTCAGCTCAGGTCATGATCCCAGGGCCCTGGGACTGAGCCCTTGGTCAGGCTCCCTGCTCATCAGGGAGTCTGCTTCCCCCTCTCCCTCTGTCCCTCCTCCTCCTGCTCATGCTCTCTCTCTCTCTTTCTCAAATAAATAAATAAATAAATAAATACAATCTTTAAAAAATAAAATAACAATGTGTTCAAGAAGCCACTATGCTATCTTTAGTGTAGGTATCCCTCATATTTCATTTTCATCTCTATCTTCCTTAAAATATGATCCACATCTCTGTGTTGACCATGAAAATATTCTTCTATAAGATATATTTAATAATTTATAATTCATTTACATATATAATTTAATTTAGTTCCTTCATATAATAAGAATTTGTGACTATGATTCAATTGACACATATTGAAAGAAATTCTACTATCAATTAAACATGGTACTAGGTCCTACAAATTAATAGTCCTTAATGAAAAAAACGGTATTAACTTATTAAGATCTTCTTGTGATAACAAGATATCTGATGAGG
The DNA here is from genome assembly GCF_002007445.2 of Ailuropoda melanoleuca. Lineage (NCBI taxonomy): Eukaryota > Metazoa > Chordata > Mammalia > Carnivora > Ursidae > Ailuropoda > Ailuropoda melanoleuca. Next base: position 3,449,044 of record NW_023179820.1, read on the forward strand.
TTTAATACTATGATAATATTAAAGTCACTACATGTGATGCCTAAATACAATTCTGTTTGTTGGGTGAATATATTTATTCAGTGAAAACCCTGAGTTTTGAAAAGGAAGCACTTGTCTTGAATGGAGTGGTCTTAGAAAGCCTCAGGGTGAAGTGAGGCATGCACTAGTACTTGACAAATGGCTAGAATTTAGCCAAAGAGAAGGCCGTGACTGGAAGTAATCCTGGAAGGGAGGACATTTGAATCTATATTATTTTTTATGAATCATCCCTTTAAAATTTCAAGTTTTATGTATGTTTTATAATTTCCATAATATATTGTACATGTCTACATAGAGCACATACATTTCTTTACTCATGTGCAATGTGCACACAGTCCACAACGTTTGAAGACAAATGTTTGTCATGTTAATAAAGAAACAGATGGGTGTGGACTTAAGTTTACAGTAAAATGTGCAGCCAATACTTATTTAGGTGATTTTTTATTTTTCAGCAATCTGGGTGCACAGATGTAAAGGCTGCAGCCAGACTCTTTTAGGTTGTGCTGTACTAGTGACCGCTCTCACAGTCCTGGTTCCCATTCTTAACCCTTTAGCAATCTATGGGGGATGAGGCTATGTAGATTAAGCCTCTCCCCATATCAGACAGTGTCCTATGCATCCTTAGTAGCTTGTCTTTGATGGGGAAATCATCAGGTCAGAGTGGTCTCACTCACTTTATCCCACAGTGGTCATTGCTTTGATATGGGAAGAACAGTTGGTTCAAGATGATGACCTTCTCACAACTCTTTGCACTCTTGTAGGAGATTCTTGGTGACCAAAAGTACTACCTCCTGGTGAGAGACACTGATGGCCATATCTTTGTTTATAGGAGGACTGGGGGAGGCAGCCCTCACATAATCTGTGCATGAGGGAAACCAGAGCAAGTGGTTAAGAGCACAGAATCTGGAGCCCAGCAGTCTGGGTTCAGGTCCTGACTTCCATTCATCTCTGCTCCTCTGCTCTTTTCCGATCTATGAAAGCAGTTGCACTGGGTTGTTAGCAGGATCAGTAAACATTATGCAAGTGGTTATTAAACAACAGATAAATATATGACTACATTTCACTACTGATGATACCAGTCCAGCAATGCTGCTCTGAATCAGGAGTGCCCTGAAATGGATTTTACCCATTTTTTAATCTACTGTACCAGCTCTGATTCTAATGCAGTTGTTTACCAGCCCTCAACATCTTCTGCTCAAGGTTTATATTTCTGTTAACAAAAACTATGTTGTTACTTTCCCAATTCCTATCCATCTCCTGCTTGAAGAAATATATTTATAAAACATAAATTACTGTTCAGATTTCTCTAGGGTGTCTCTAAGGTGTTTAATACCTTTAAATTCCTGGAACATCACATAAGGACCTTGACCTTCCTCCTCTTCACCTGGCACCTCTCCTCCTGTGGCCTCTGCTGCATCATGCAGACTTTGCGTTGGGATGCATTCTTATGCTTCTCTTCTTGCATCATGTCAGCTATCCATTCTCATACTTTCATATCTCTACTCATTTATCCCTCTTGAATAAAATAACTTTTGCCTCCTCTAATTATTTTCTCAGTTTTTTTTAAGACAAGCCATACATTTTTCTATCTAGAAAACCTTCTTTAACACCTCAAGAATATCTAACTCTTTTCTCCATGTTACTCCCACATCATATATCACATTGCATCTTATGTCTGTATGTATATTTTGTAAGTAAGAATGCTCTGAGGTCAGAGACTATTGTCTGATTCATGTCTGAATTATTTGCACATTATTTACAAAATCGATGTGTGTATGGGATTTTAAATGTATTTTCATGTACACAGCTGAATTTTTATAAAAAGATGTATGTAACATCTATAACCCCTAAAGAATGAATTTAAGTTGAATTTGTTGTAAGCTTCATTAGTACTGTTTTATGCTTTCTTGAAACAACTATTTTTTGTGTGTGTGTGTATGTACTCATTTTAACAAAAGCTACTTCATTCTATGTTTTCTTTTATTACGCCTTTTGAGGACCCAAATGTGAGCTCAAAGTCTGTATTCTGTTTTGCAGACGACTATTTACTAATTAGGGGACATTTTATACATTATTTGAGTGAATGGACCTCAGACCACATCAGATGTGATGAGAGAAGTCTCATAGCTGTGTTTTTGTCCCTCAAACTTTTCCTGGATGATCTTTGATATCACTTTGATGTGTAACAATAATGTATTTATGGGCTTTCAGGGAGAACCCCTCTTTCTTCCTCACATTGAGACAGAGCGTTATTTGTGATTGCCAGCTATTCCATTACACTTCTGGGAGAAAATAGTCCCAAATGTACCGTACATTAAAAAATCAGCAAATGTGCTCAATTATGTTCACTTGGCTTTGATATTATTTTATACCATCCTCTTCCCCGTGCCACCTCAGAGAGTCCTGATGTTGGCTCCCGGCCAAGATCACATCGTGAGCCTGAAAGACTTTTCTCTGTGAAAGATATAGAAAATTATGTTCTATATTAAGGAAAATATCATTTGCCTTTGCTGAAATATTTTTGTCCTCTAGATATATCCACTTGAGTTATGCTGTAGAATAGATTAATCGACACAATTTAGTGAGTGCCTGCTGTGCGCCAGTTTCATAAAGGAGGAAAGAACACCATCCTTGCTCCTGGAAAAAACTTGTTTTTCTCTCAAAGATAAGATAACCCTTACAAAATAATTACAGACTATATAAGACCATAGTGATAGAGAGTATAATGGTATGTATTAGCACATGGGATAAAGCAGTTTACAGAAAGAATTATCTTTAGAGGCATAGGTATCTAAGTATGTTCCCATTTACATTATGAAGCATTCTTTTAAAGAAACTCCTAGCAATCCATTTGTAAATTTATATTCCAAGAGAAAACCTGGTATTATTGCCTGGAATTTTATGCTCATTAAATACTAAGGATAAATATATATTTCTATATACTATTCCTTTTATCCTAATTAAGAGTGGCTTAATAATTATTAAATGAAAATGTAATTGCCAAAGTGGTCATTGTTCCTATGGACATTTTGGTGCAGAATGACAGCTAGCAATTATTTTTTGTCTCAAAAAAATGTCCTTTTGTATTTCTGACAAATGGGAACCTTAAGTGCTCTTGCTAGGGAGGATATTTCTATGTATCTGGGTGAATATTATACAGTGACATGCTTCACGAGTGATGGGATTGGTGGGTTTCTACAGTGATCACTGAGATACTGGTGTAAAGCTATGTAGTACGAATTCAGCAGTCTTCACAGGCTGTTTTTATAATTCCCAAAAATATGTGAAGCAAAAACAATGGCTTGGGAATCACAAATCTTGGGTCCTATGCCGGACTCTGTTCTTTATTAACTGTACTAATTCAAGCAGTTCACTTCCCCCCTTCATCCCCATTTTCTCATCTGTACAGTGTGTGTGTGTGTGTGTGTGTGTGTGTGTGTGTGTGTGTGTGGCAACTAGGAATGACAAAATCGTGGAGGATAGAAAAGATGCTAAGTAGATATGGTTTCAGATTCAAAATTCTATGATAGAGACAGAATGTCGATTAGTGGTTGCCTAGGGCTTGGGAGGGAAGTGGGGTAATGCAGGTAATAAGTTTTTTTGGAGTGATGAAAATGTTCAAAATTGATTATAATGATGCCTACACAACTTTGTACCAAAAACCATTGTCTTATACATCCTAAAGGGTTGAATTGTATAGAATGTGAATTGTATCTCAATAAACCTGTTACCAAACATCTTATATTTAGATTATAAGTATTAAACAAAACTTTCATTATTTTTCAAATATAGTGTATAAGCTGTACTCTTTACTCTCCTAATCTTACTCAGATTTTCTGACAAATCTCCATTACCTGAGGTCTACTTCACATGAAATGGTTAACCTTGTCTCTGCATCTATATTAAATATTACATTCCAGATTCATCAGTGGATTTTCCTTAGCTCTCAAACGCTATTCATCATGTTTTGCTGTGAATAGGCCATAAAATTATATTCTATAACCTAAGTGTACTTTTTTTCTCTGTTTTGTTCTTTTCTTGCCTGAAGACAAAGACAGGGATTTGTTTGCTGCAGGATGGTAATCAGGAGCCTTTCAAAGTCCGGCTGCACCTAGCCAAAGATATTTTGATGATCCAGGAACAGGATGTGATATGTGTGTCTGGTGAGCCTTTCTATTCTGGTGTAAGTAGCTTTCCTTCTGCTGAAATTTTTTTTTGTTGTTGTTGTTAATAAAAATGTTCATTCACAGAGAATTCATAATATATTTTTCTTTTACTTTTAGAGCATAGTCAGTCCTCTTGCATGTAATTTTTGTTGACACTATTAAGGAAGCAGTGTCTTTGTATAACTACCAAACCTAGGTCCATAGCCATCCATTAGGGCCCATCCCCACACATTAGGGCATCTCATTGACTCCCAGTTGTTAAGTGGCTGCAGTGACACTTGTATTATCTGATCTTGAGAAAGTGCATTCTACCTTTTCATACAGAGGACTACCTGAGAACAGTGCAGGGCAGTTTTCCCTGCCCCAGTCTTACCTTGCATCACATTTGACTTTTGGATGTGGTACACAGGTGGAGCCCAGTGCTTTGCATTTGAGAAGCACGAGGCTTTAGGTGGCAGTCACTGGACTCAATGTCATTGCTTTTCCCCAGGGGATTGTGCATGAATGATTCCCTGATAGAATTATGCCCAAATGTCATAGCAAGTTCTGTTTAATGCCCAAACTGGTTGGCATATTACCCTGCTGCTAATCCAGCCTCAGAAAGAGCCATAAATTATCATTCAAAACTCATTGGTCTGCTTACGAGCGCTGAAGTACAGCTGTGGAGGACATCTTTAGGTGAAATTAGATTTTATTTGACAAAGCAATTTTAGCATTAAAGAGGACTTTTAGAATTTATTGTTTACTATATAATAACATTAAAGACATTATTTTAACAGTGTTTCCAAATGTGTTCTCAGAAGAAAATTACAGCAAATAGCAAACAGTCCGCTTCCTGGATTCCCCAGACATCTATAGCTATTTAGCACAAAGATTTAATTTGTAGCTTATTAACAGACTTACCTCGGAGTATTTTGTTGGTGGTGAATAATGCTGAACTTGAGTTTCCACCTCACTTCTCACCAACATCCTATGGGAGTCACACCAGGTCCTAAATCAACAGGCCCTTGCTAACTAAAGATAATGGACATTTCGCAGACTGTTAACTATTCTTTTGTCACAGACCATTTAAATCATCCCGAGTCATGGGTCTGGCTGTCAAAGCTGATTAAATTGTTCCTATGCAGTGCCCATTCTTCCTTTTTGTTAATAAAAGAATAGCAGTCAATGGTTGACTTATTCCCTCCCACCCTTCTTCCCTCCCTTCTTTCCTTCCTTCCTTCCTTCCTTCCTTCCTTCCTTCCTTCCTTCCTTCCTTTTTCTTTCTTTCTTTCTTTCTTTCTTTCTTTCTTTCTTTCTTTCTTTTCTTTCTTTCCTTTCCTTTCNCCTTCCTTCCTTTTTCTTTCTTTCTTTCTTTCTTTCTTTCTTTCTTTCTTTCTTTCTTTCTTTTCTTTCTTTCCTTTCCTTTCCCTTTCTTTCTTTCTTTCTTTCTTTCTTTCTTTCTTTCTTTCTTTCTTTCTTCTCACTTCTTTTCTTTTACCCTTCCTTCCTTTCCTCTTCTTCCTTCTTCTTCTTCTCTCCCCCACCTCTCTCTCTCTCTGTCTTTTCAGTGAAACAATATGATTCATATAACTCTCTGGAATGTGAGTATATTACACAAATTCTAGATCAGTAAAGTGTTGCAATTTGTACAATTCAGTCTCTCAATACTGAAATAATATTACTGATTTTAAACTATGTAGTCAAAATAGTTAATACACACAAACCTAATCTCTCTTTTGAAAACTAGGAAGAACTTGACAGAATTAAGGAGAAATATCCTATGATAATGTCAACAAATGCAAAAAAATTGACAAAATTTGACATTTATAAGAAACACTTTCAGAAAAGTCTGCATAAGTTGGAACTCCCTTAATTCAATAAGCCTCTAATGAACACTTCTCACTAACATTATAGTTTATATTGAAGATACTGTCTGAGGTTGTAAGCAAGTCAAGGATCATCACTTGCTTCATTTTTACTCAATATTGTTTTTGTTGTACAACAAGTCAGAAAATGGATATAAATGGCAGAACAACTGGAAAAGAAGACGTAAACAGCTCTATTTTAGATGTCATGATGGTGTACATAGAAACCCCTAAGAAATGTACAAAAAATAGATTAACATACAAATTCAGCAACGTTGCTGGAAATAAAGACAATGTCCAAAGTTAATTGTATTTCCATAATTTGCAACAAACAAAATAAAAATGGAATCCACAATACATCAACTGAATAATGCACTCAGGAATAAATTTAACAAAATATGTACAAAGGTTTTACCTTGAAAACTATAGAACTGTGATAAATGAAATGAAAATAAACAAGTAAATGGAGAAATGTAGCTAGGTCATTAATTAAAGTCTAAATATTGTTAAGTTTTCAAATCTTCCTAAACACCCAATATCAGTTAAAATCCCCAAAATGTTTTTGTAGACCATGACAAGTTGATTCTGAGATTTACATGAAAATACAAAGACTCAGTACAGCATAAACAATCTTTAATAACTAGAACAAAGTTGGAGTGTTTATACTTCCTAGTATCAGAACTTATTATAAGATGGCCAAAATGAATGCAATGTGATATTGTCACAAGTACAGGCACATGAATCAAATGGAACATTATAAAAAGACCAGACACAGACCCACGCTTATATGGCCAATTGCTTTTTTTATTGTGGTAAACTATACATAACATAAAATTTACCATTTTAACCATATTTAAGTGTACAGTTCAGTGACATTGAGCATATTCACGTTGCTGTGAACTTATCACTGCTATCCATGTCCAAAATTATCATTATCCCATACTAAAACTCTGTACCCATTAAATAATACTCCCCCATGTCACCTCCCCTCAGCCCTTGATAACCTCTATTCTACTTTCTGCCTCTACGTATTGACTCGTAAGTGGAATCACACAACATTCATCCTTTTGTGTCTGGTTTATTTCATGTAGTGTAATTTGTCAAAGTTGCTATAACATGTATCAGAATTTCCTTCCTTTGTAAGCCTGAATAATATTCTCTCCCCATGTACGTATCACATTTTGTTTCTCTTGTCTATCCATTCAACCGACAGTGCACAGTCGGATTGTTTTCACTTTTTGGCCCTTTAGAATGATGCTAATATGAACATGGGAGCACAGATATGTGAGTCACTATTTTTCATTCTTTCGTGTATGTTCCCAGAAGTAGAATTGCTGGATGAAATGGTAATTCTATGGCAGTTTTTTTTGTTTAATCTCTTATCAGATACGTGATTTGCAAATAATTTTCTCCCAACCTATAGGTTGCCTTTTTATTCTCTTGTTTCCTTTGATGCACAAAGATGTTAATTTTGATGAAGTTCAGTTTGTCTATTTTCTTTTGTTGACTGTACTTTTGGTGTTATATCTAAGAAATCATTGCTAGATCCAATGTCATGAAGATTTTCCCCTATATTTTCTTCTGAGAGTCCCTAGTTTCAGTTCTTACATGTACATCATATATATTGATTCATTTCGAATTATTTCGTGCATATTGTGTTAGGTCCAGCTTCATTCTTTTGTAGGCGGGTATCCAGTTTTCCTCTTAGCATTGCACCTTGGCACCCTTGTCAGATCATTTCACCATGTACGCAAGGGTTTATTTCTGAGCTCTCTATCTGTAGCATTGGTCTGTCTGTTTTTATGTTGGTACCATATTGTTTTGATTACTTTAGCTTTGTGGTAAATGTTGAAATCAGGAAGCTTGTACCATCCAGCTTTGTTCTTTCTCAAGAATGTTTTGGCTACATAGAGTTCCTTGAGATTCCAAATAAATTTTAGGATGGATTTTTCTATTTTCATAAAAAATGACATTATAGCACTGAATTAGTAGCTGGCTTTGGGTAATATAACCATTTCAACAGTATCGAGACTTCTAATCCATGTACACAGGATGTCTTTTCATTTATTTGTGTCTTTAATTTTTTTCAGTAATGTAGTATGGTTTTTAGTGTATGTCTTTCACCTTCTTGTCAGTTAATCTCCCTAAGTTTTTTATATTATAAGTTTTTTATTGTATTACTATTATTTTATTATTTTATATTATTTTATTAAGTTTTTATTATTTATATGCTATTATAAATGGAGTTGTTTTCTTAATTTTCTTTTGTTTGTTCAAATGATTTTTGTGTATTCACTTTGTGCTTTGCTGCACTTTTTTTTTTAGTTCTAATGGCTCTGTGTGTGTGTATCTGTGTAATCTTTAGGTTTTCTGCATATAAGATCATGTCATCTGTGAGCAAAGATAATTTTACTTTTTTCCTTCCAATTTGGATATCTTTTATGTCTTTTTCTTGCCTAATTTCTCTAAGACTTCTATTACTATGTTTAACAGAATTGGTGAGAATAGACATCCTTGCTTTCAAGCTTAGAGAAAAAGCTTTAAGTCCACCTTACCTGTAGGTTTTCCATATATGGCCTTTACTATTTTGAGGTAGTTTTCTTCTAAGATTTTTGAGTGTTAAAAGGGTGTCGAATTTGCCAAATGCTTTTTCTGCATCCATTGATATGATTATGTGTGTGTGTGCGCGTGCGCTTGTTTGTGTGTTTCCTTCATTCTGTTAAAATGGGATATTACAATGATTGAATTTCATGTATTGGATCATCCTTGTATTCCAGAAATAAATCCCACATGGTCAGATATATAATATTTTTTTTCTTAAAGATTTTATTTTTATTTATTTGACAGAGATAGAGACAGCCAGCGAGAGAGGGAACACAAGCAGGGGGAGTGGGAGAGGAAGAAGCAGGCTCATAGCAGAAGAGCCTGATGTGGGGCTCGATCCCATAACGCCGGGATCACGCCCTGAGCCGAAGGCAGACGCCTAACCGCTGTGCCACCCAGGCGCCCCAAGATATATAATATTTTTTAATATGCTGCTGAGTTCAGTTTGCTAGTATTTTGTTGAGGATTTTTGCATCAGAGTTCATAAGGGCCTATAGTTTCTTTTCTTAGAATCTTTTTCTGGTTTTGGTATCAAGGTAATATTACCCTCAATGGATGAGTTTAGATGTTTTCCCTCCTCTTCAATTTTTTGTAAGAGTTTGAGAAGAATTGGTATTATTTCTTATTTAAATGTTTGGAAGAATTGACTAGTGATATTAGCAGGTCCAAGACTTTTCTTTGTTGGGAGGTTTTTGATTACTGATTTAATCTCTTTACTAGGGTTATATCTATTCAGATTTTCTATTTCTTCATGATTCAGTGTGAGTAGGTTTTGTGCTTTTAGGAATTTGCCCATTTCATCAAGGCTACCCAGTTAATTCTTCATTCTCTCTTTGGATTTTTTAAAATTTCTATCAAGTTGATAGTAATGTCCTCACCTTTTTTTTTTTCTGATTTTAGTCGTTTCTTTAGTCTTTAATTTTCTTTTTTTTTCTTAGCCAATTTAGTAAACAGTTATGATTTTGTTAATATTTTCAAAGAACAAACTTATTTCATTGATTTTCTCTATTGCTTTTCTACTCTTTGTTTTATGTATCTCAGTTCTAATCATTATTATTTCCTTCCTTCTGCTAGCTTTACGTTTAGTTTGTTTTTTCTTTGTCTATTTTCTTAAGTGGTTAAGTTAGGTTGGTGCTTTAAGATCTTCTCTTTTAATGTAAACTTTTATAGCTAAAGGTTCCCTTCTTCTCACTGTTTTCACTGCATCTCGACATTTTGATATGTTATACTTTCATTTTCATTCATGTTCTATTTTCCCTTGTGATTTCTCCTTTCCCCCTCTGTGCTTAAAAGTATTTTAATTTCCAGAAATTTTTGAATTTTCACTTCACCTTCTGTTAATGATTTCTAACTTCATCCTGTTGATACTTTGTATGATATCTGCCTTCTAAAATCTAAGACTTAATTTTTGGCCTAACATATGATGTATCCTAGAAAGCATACCACATACACTTGAGATGCTAACCTTTCAATGGGCTATACTGTGCTGTTTGTATGCCTTGTGATTTTTTGTTGAAAATTGGACATTTGACTCTTGCAATGTGGTCACTCTGGAAATCAAATTCTTCCCTTTCCCCTGGGTTTGCAGCTTTTATTTTTTTTTTTAGTCTTTATATTGCAGGTCATCCCTATGCCAGGGATTAGCCTAAAGTATCAAGTTGAGGTCTTCTCAGAGTTTGCCTGAGCCTATGTCTTTCCCTGGGCATGCATTGTGACTTTGTAAATTTTCCCATATATGTACGGTTTCTTTGAGTATCTTAATTCTTTTTTTTTTAAAGATTTTATTTATTTATTCGACAGAGATAGAGACAGCCAGAGAGAGAGGGAACACAAGCAGGGGGAGCGGGAGAGGAAGAAGCAGGCTCCCAGTGGAGGAGCCTGATGTGGGGCTCGATCCCGTAACGCCGGGATCACGCCCTGAGCCCAAGGCAGACACTTAACCGCTGTGCCACCCAGGCGCCCCTGAGTATCTTAATTCTTAAGTGTTTGGCTCCCAGAAGAGGAAATAAGGATAAATGAAGAAAAAGGAAGGCTCTGGCTCTTTAAATCCCCTGGAAGTTGCTTCAGCCCATGGGAGTTGCAACAATGGCAACCTGCTGTCTCTACACCTCTGCAATCAAAAGTAGATATCAGTGATCAGAACTAGAATCCCCAATATTTAGAGTAGAGAGTCCCCATTGCCTACCCTGTTTCCAGTAAGCCAAGTGTAAGATGCTCCAGGAACAGGTAAACAGCTGTCTGTCTCTGGCCTGGTGGGGGATGGGTAGTCACCATGGTTCTAAGAGCAGAAATTGTCCTAAACTAGCCATGATTTACCATCCAAAACTTCTCCTGAGAGTTGCAATCTTTACAATAGACTCCAGAATTCAAAAATAATTACACCAGACAGATTCTACCAGTGCAATTATCTGGGTGGAGAGAAGGATTCTTGGTGCTTCCTATTCCCCCATCTTCTTTAATGGTCAGTTGTCAAACCAGTTCAAAGGGGAATAAAAATCTTTTCAATAAGTAATGCTAGAACAGCTCAATAAATATATGGAAAAGTAAGATTACACCTGACTCCTACTTCATATGAATTACCAATATTTTGAGATTGATCTTAATATAAATTGTAAAACTAAAAGAGGTAAGTTTCCAGGAAAAAAATAAGAAATTGTTTTGTGTTTAAGGGTAAACAAAGATTTTTTAGGATGAAACAGTACTAATAAAATAAAAAAGAATGGTAATGTGAACTTCATCAACATTTTTAAACAATTGAAATTTTAAAAATCCCTTATAAGAAAATGAAACGGCAAACCCCAGATTAGGAGAAAATATTCCCATTTGACACAGAGCTTGTGTCTAGTATATATAAAGAACTATCACAAATTTTTAAAAAGGTACAAACAACCCAATTAAAGAAAACAAACAACAACTGAGCAAAAGACCACAAAATAAGATATGCAACTGACTAAGGAGAGCATAAAAAAATGTTCTAATTTATCAGTCATCCAGGAATTGCAGATCAGATTAAAATTACATAATATACAACTTCATACCCATTATAATGGCTTAAAAAAAGACTTGGCAAAGATGTAGTTCATTTAGAAATCTCATGCATTAGAGTACCAATTGAGCAACCACTTTGGAAAACTATTTGGCAGTTTCTTATAAAGTTAAACATAAACCTACCCTAAACTAAAAAAATCCTTCTCCTTGGGATGTACCCAAGAGTAATGAAAATAAGTGTTCACAAAAAGACTTGTACAAGAATATGCAAGTTGTGAACTAAAACAAGTTGTGAACTGATGAATGAATTCTGATACATTCTTAAAGTGGATTTCTATTCATTTATTCCTCCAATAAAGAAATTAATATGGGATTTTCAGTTTCTGGTTCTACATATAGGAGCTTGAAAGTCACCACTTGGTCATAACAAGTAAAATCTAAACAGACTGGAAAGCCATCAGCTATCCTTGGATCCATAATAGAGGGGAGAACACAGAGCAAACTGCCACCCCTGAGACTGGTTTGACGAGACAGGGAAATACAGGGAGTCACAGCTTACCACATCAGAGCCCACCCACAGAAACCACTGTGGCTACCAGTGCTAGAGTAGGAAAGCCAGAACTGTAATTGAATTGCTGGAGGCTCAGTGTGGACAAGTCTGAGAGTCAAAAATGCAAGGGGACTTCTGTTTTCTGGTTCTGCTTTTAAGGAGCTTGGAAGTAAGTCACCACTCCTTCCTCAAAAATATAAAGTTGAACAGACTGAAAAATCACCAACTCTTGAATTCATAAGGAGAAAACAGGGCAAACATCTGCCCTTAGGATTGGAGACACAGAAAGTTGAATACAGAGAGTTGCTGCTAGCCAGAGCAAAGACTCAATGCAGACAGTGGGAACCAGTCTTCTGGTAGGAGGATCAGAACTGTAATTGAAGAATTGCTAGCCACTCAGTGTGGGCAATATGAGAATTAAAAACTTCACGAGTACCCAGTCATAGGGGCCCCACAATGGTGTGAAATTTACCTGTAGGAGTTTGACTAGTTTTCACAGTAAAAATTGGAAAAAATCCTCTCAGGGAACACCTGAGAGAAAATGGAACCATTTTGGAAATAAGCCAGAGCACTCTGTTCTTCTTACCAATGCCTGCCCTCAGAGGAAGCTAGTTAATCAGAGCTTAAACTACTTGGGTGTTTTCAGACCCTAACTGACCTGAGGAAGGGAAATACCCAACTCCAGCACCAACTCCAGTACACTCTAGCCATCCTCTCAAACTCAAGGGGGTAGGAATAAACTGAGAAGCACTTGTGAGGTTCACAGTCCATAAACACAGGCTTATCAAAAGACTGAGACCTAATCATAGGACTCTAGAATGCTTCTCATCCCCTGACACTGCACCACCACATTATTAAAGTCCTGTTGACAGTAGTTCCTTTTACCTAGTACATCATGGAAGCTACCAAGAGAATATTACAAGGAATACCAAGAAGATTACAAAACACACACACACATTTTGGAAAGACAGAACAAACATCAGAACCAGACATGTCAGAAATGCTGGAATTATCAGATCAGAAATTTAAAATGACTGTGGTTAACATACTAACGGCTCTAACAGAATAAAATAGACAGCAAAGGAAAGACACGAGTAATATAAGCAGAGAGCTGGAAATCCTAAGAAAGGACCAAAAAAATTCTAGATATAAAAACATGGTAACAGAAATGGTGAATGCCTTTTATGGGCTCAGTAGTAGACTGGACATGGAAGAGGACAGAATCTCTGAGAATCAATGGAAGCTTCAAAAACTGAAAAGTTAAGAGGACAAAGGCTGAAAATAACAGAACACAATATCCAAGGATTGTGGGGCAGCTACAAAAGGTGTAACACAGGTACAATGGGAATATCAGAAACAGAAGAAAGAGAAAAAGGAAGAAATATTTGAAGCAATGATGACTGAAAATTTCCCCAAATTTATGTCTGACACCAAACTACAGATGCAGAAATCTTGGAGAACAGCAGCAGAATAAATGCTAAAAACCTACATGTAAGTGTGTAAATTACAGAAAAACAAAGATAAAGAAAACATACTAAAAAAGCCAGAAGAAAAAACACACCTCGCCTATAGAGCGGAGATTGGATTTACAACTGCTTCCCCCATGGAAACCAGGCAAGCAGGAAGAGAGTGGAGTGAAATATTTAAAGTGTTGAGAGGAAAAATCTCCAACCTAGAATTCTGTACCCTGCAAAATTATTTTCCAGAAGTGGAGGAGAAACAAAGAATTTCTCAAACAAATACTGAAGGGATTTGTTGGCAGTAAATCTGCCTTTCAAGAAATGATGAAAGAAGCTCTTTAGGGAGGAAGAAAATAATATGGGTCAAAAACATGGATCCTCGTAAAGAAAGGAAGAGAAACAAAGAATAAATAAGTGAAAGAAAAACAAAACCTTTCCTTTTCTATTCTTAATTGACATAACAGATAACAATTTGTTCAAAATAATAAGAGCAAAAATGTGTTTTTTTATTATGTTATGATAGTCACCATACAGTACATCATTAGTTTTTGATGTAGTGTTCATGATTCATTGTTTGCATACAACACCCAGTGCTCCATGTAATACATGCCCTCCTTAACACCCATCACCAGGCTAACCCATCCTTCCAACCCCCTCCCCTCTAAAATCCTCAGTTTGTTTCCTGGAGTCGGTAGTCTCTCATGGCTTGTCTCCCCTTCTGTTTTTGATTATGTATGTTTATGAATACTATATATATGCCTATGCATGCCTATTATAAGTGAAATGACTGACAGAAATTAGACAAGGTAAGGGAGAGCAGGATTAACAATATTTGGTTAGTATGAGGTACTCATACTACCTGTGAAGCACTGTAGTGTTATTTGAATGTGGATTTGGATTACGTGCAAATATATATTGCAAACTTTTGGCCAACTACTAAAAAAGGTAAAAAAAGGAAGTATAACTGATATGTTAAGAAAAGAGAGAAAACAGAATCATACAAAACACTCAATTTAAACAACAAAGAGCAGAAAAAGTGTGGAAGACAAAAATAGGATAAAAAACAGGGCAACAAATTGAAACAACAACAAATATGGTAGCTATTACTCCAACTATATCAATAATCACCATAAAATCAGTGGTTTAATATGTCAGTTAAAAGACAGAGATTGTCAGAGTGGATCAAAAATCCAGACCCAATTACATGCTGTCTACAATAAATCCATCTTAAAAGACACATACAGATTAAAATTAAATAGGCTGAGAAAAATATGCTGAAACTGTAGACTATCTTTAATGAATACAGATGTAAAATTCTCAGCAAAATATTCATAGATCAAAACCAACCATGTCTAAAAAGAATTGTACACCAAGACCAAATGGGATTTATCCCAGGTATGCACGTCTGGTTCATCATTCAAAAATTAATTAATGCACTCCATGACATCAATAGGCTAAAGAAGAAAAAAAAATTCTAATGGGAGACTCCTAGGAGGGAAGCCCATCCCTCCTTGGCACACTGTTCAAAACAGACCCCATCTCCTTTCCAATACATAACTCACTACTAGGCCAAATGAATTTGGCCAGGGAAAACATCTTGTATGTACTGCTGCTTAGGTAACCCGTTTTCCCTCTCACAAAATCACTGGAACTTATGAGGTCCCAGTCCTTTCCTTCTGAAATCAGCTGCAACTACTAAACAGGTATTCCCTACATGCACCTTCGTAGGAGCCAGCAGGGTCTAGAGTGTGCTCAGCCACTGTATTTCAGAAATCTCAAAATCAGGGGTCACTAGGCCCTATCTTCAAGGACACAGCAATATTTCAGGTCTGTATGTTCATCTCACCCTTTGGTGGATCTTCCCAGAAGGTGGAGGAGACTGTGCCAGTGCTACTGGGACCTGCCCCTACTCCTGTGGTGCACTGCTTCCTACACAATGGTGGTTCCTTCACAACCACTGGCCACTCATGGGCTCAGGGCTTTTTCCATCTGTGGCAGTGCAGTAGCGTGTGCACCAGGCAAGGGAAAATGCTGGAAGTTGCCTCCCCAGAGGCAGCTCTCAACCAATGACCAGCAAGAGCTGGAGGTGAGCACCAACTTCTTCAATTTTGGGTGGGTACTTTGATGGACATTCCAAATCCCAGTAGGACAAGACCAGCTCTAAAGCAGTAACCTGCTCGAAAACACTCCTTGCATTGGCCTCATTTTCTTCTGCTCTCTGACACCCTTCCCTTCATCTGAGAGCATTTCCTGGGACCCATCTCAAATGAAATTCTACCTTCTATATCTACATCTAGGGAAAACCAACCTACGAAAAAGAATGTAGTGCCCTATGCTCTCAGACTTAACCAATTGTTCTTTGGGAAAACTCCGTCTGCTTTTTAAAACCTCCCACTGCCAAAGGCCCTTAGACACCTCTGTTTGAAAACCAGACCCTCTTTGAATGTGACCTTCACAACGTACAGTCTTTGTGCTCTCTCCACAATGGTAGCTTGACTCTTCAGTTAAGATGAATTTGGGAGGGTAGGGGATCTGGGTTGAGGTACTCATACAACTTTTACAACAGAACTGAGCCACAGACCGAGGCAAAGGAAAGGCACCTTGGTAAATGACACTTTTATTCTGGTTATATGCATGAAATTCAGCAAAATGTTGATCATTTGGAAAGTTTGGAAATGTTTTCAATTATCAGTGACAAAGAAGCAAAGTGCAGATATCTCACAGTTACTATGACTTCTACCAGCAAACAGGCTAGATTTTTGTCCCAGTGCTTTGTATTAGCTACTTTTCTGGAACATTCTATGATTTGTTCACACATTATATGATTGAAGTTTTAGCATTGAGTTCTTATCAGTTAAGGCCTATTCAATCTGTGATAATTTGGAAACAGTAGAAAAATGCCAACAGGAATTACTCAAGACCTTTAGATGCAGATAGGACAGTGACAGCTGATCAGAATGATACATAGTGCTTGTCAGGTAGGTATGTTGAAGCTTCAGTTAGCATAAAAGAAAGTGATCGTCTTCCTTTGTGCTCAGAAATCATTCAGTCCCTGTTACCCTGTGAATGATCTACCACTCAAGTCAGAGATGGCTGTGGTTGACCTAGTGATATTATGCCCTCCAGTGTTGTCCTGAAGGAAAATCAAATTTAGCCTCTGAGAGTTTTAAATATTGACAAAAAATTTACAGAAAGCCATTGAGGCTGAAATCAACATGAGATAGCTACATATTTCATTAGAAAATGCCAATTTCAAATGCGTAGCCAGCAGAATGTAGAAAGTCTTGGACATTAAATCCCAGACGTGATAAAACTACCAGCTAGTGATATAGCATCAATATCGAGTAGCCCCCCCCATCCCAGATCCATGAGGGATACAGTCTAAGGGCCCCAGTGGATGCCTGAAACCATAGATAGTACCAAACCTTATATAAATTGTGTTTTTTCCTATACGTGCATACTTACGATGGAGTTTAATTTATAAATTCAGCACAGTCAGAGATTAACAACTGAAAATAAAGTAGAATAATTATAACAATATCCTGTAATAAAAGTTATGCAGATGTGGCCTCTCTCTCTCTCAAAATATCTTATTATACAGCACTCACCCTTCTTTTTGTGATGATGTGGGATAATCAAATGCCTATGTGATGAGATGAAGTGAGGTGAAGGATGTAGGCATGTGAAATAGTGGTAGGCTGCTATTGACCTGATGACACATCAGAAGGAAGATCATTTGCTTTCCGACCACAGGTGACCCTGGGTAACTGAAACTGCAGAAAGCAAAACCTTGGGTAAGGCAGGGATTCGGGCGGGG